>NW_006400249.1:299475-303517 GCF_000299155.1 Elephantulus edwardii | reverse complement strand
TAAACAGTTTTCTCCCTCATCTGTTTCAATGCAGTATACATTATTGAACCCATATTTCTCAGTCTCTCCCCAAACCCAAGGTCAGTCCTATTTTACAACAGTGGCACCATGCAGTATTTGTCCTTTTGTGACTGAAATACTTCACTCAGCATAATGTCCTCCAGGGTCACCCATTTTGAATAAAATTGCATGAGTTCCTTGTTTTTCAATGCAGTGTAGTAGTCCATTGTGTGACTATACCACAGCTTCTCTATCCATTTGTTTGTTAATGGGCACTTAGGTTGTTTCCAGCTCCTTGCTATTGTGAACAAAGCTGCAATAAACATGCACTTTGTCTATTATAGTATAAAGGTTAGGAACCACAAGATGTAGAGGCTCAACTATGTCCTTTATGGTTCTTAAGTCCTGGACCAAATTCCATCTACCACTGGGTTGTTTTACATTTTTTAATTAATTTAAATGAAAATTAACAGAGACTTTAGATTTCCATCCATTCAGTTTTGCACTTTTCTCCCTGTCTCTCCCCACCCCCAGTACACTCTTCTCTTTGAAAAGTAAAAGAAAAGTTCCCCCATTGTTTTATAATCCCTCCCCCTAGGTCCACTCCATTATGCAGCCTTGTGATGGCTTCTTGAAATACCTCTCTTGAGTATTTTCTTCACGATTAAATGCTTCAGACAACTCTTAGTTCATGCCTGGCTCTATCCTACACTCCAAGATGGAGCTGAGCAGGCAGTTTTCCAAATCTGATGAATGCTTAGCCGACATGCTGACATTTCCCACCATTTTGCTTCTAAGCTGCTTCCTGTTCTCTTGTTTTCCTCATTCTTATTTTCATTTTCTCATTTTATGAAGTGCCTGCTTTACCAGCTTCTTGAGAAGGTATGTTGTTGTTATTAAGTGCCATCGAGTCCAGTATGACTCATAGCAACCCTATGAACAATGGATCTGAACCTTGAGCTACTCTGTACCATCATCACAATCTCTGACACACTAGAGCCCATTGTGACAGTCACTGTGTTAATCCACGTGATTGAGAGTCTTCCTCTCTTTAACCTACTCTCCATCTTTCCAAGCATTATATCCATCTCCAAGAAATAGCCTCTTCTAACAATATGCCTTGGAGGCTCTTCCTTGGAGAAGGACATCATGATTGAAATCGTGGAAGGTTAACTAAAGAGAGGAAGAGCCTTGATCAGATGGATTGACACAGTGACTGCAGCAATGGACTCAAATGTGTCAAATGGTGAGGATAGCACAGGACAGAACAGGGTTCAGATCTCTTGTTCACAGTATCGCTATGAGTCATACATGACTCCACGGCACCTGACAATAATATACGTCAAGTATGTGAGACTAAGCTTTGTTACCTTTACCTCCAAGAATCCTTCTGGCTGCGCTTTTCCCAAGACATATCTGTTTGTTCTTTGGGCAGTCCATAAGATGCTCCATACTCTTATCCAACACCGTAGCTCAAAGTCATCAATGCTTCTTCTGTCATCCTTAGTCACTGTCCAGCTCTCAGATGTATAGCAAGGGATTGGAAAGATCATGGCCTGAGTCAGGCATGCCTTATTCTTCAAGCTGACATAATTGCTTCTCAGTAATTTGGAGAGGTCCCTGACTACACACTTTTCTATTGGAATACATTTCCTGATTTCCAGGCTGCTGGTACAAAGTGTACTGATTGTGGATCCGTGTAAGATGAAATAATTGACAATTTCAGTTGTTTCTTCATCCATCATGATGTTGCCTATTGGTGCAGTGGTGAGAATTTTTATTATTATCTTTTCATTCTTAGGCTAAGACAGCAGAAGAGATGATGTATTGTGCACATTGTTACATCTAACCACAGCTAAGCACAGAGTTTGTCTAGAATATCAAAGGTCCAGGGCAACGGATCAAAAGGGACTGGTTTCAAAGGAGGAAGGTTGGCCTTTCAGAGGTGTTCACGGCAATCAGATGGCGGTGGGAGCTCAAGAACCCTTGAGTCAGAAATTCTAGACAGGGGTCTAGAATTTATACCAAATTTGGACCAGCATCTGCAGCCTGTGGCATTTTCTCCTCCTGCCATGGTGCTATCTGTGGGTGCACATGCTAACATTTACTTAGACCTCTGCTGTGTCTTTCTTTTTTTATGCTTCAGCCTGAGAATTTGCTTTTCCCTTCACTTGGCCCTCATGGTTCAGAGGTCTTGAACAAGGTGATGCTAAAGTATATGAGGCAAACCTTTGTCATTTTTGCCTCCTAAAAGCACTCTGGCTGCATTTTCTCCAAGACATATTTGTTCTTTCGGCAGTCTTTAGGATGTTCAGTATTTTTCGTCAACACCACAATTCAAAGGCCTCAGTTCTTCTTCGGTGATCCTTATTCATTGCCCAAGCCTCTTGTTTGAAGCAGTTAGATTCTGGAAGGTAGGTCACTTTTATTTGATTGATTGATTGAATGATTGATTGATTGATTGATTGATTATTTATTTCTTTCTTTATCAGCTGTGGGTTGTTTGGTTTTTAAAATTAATTAAGTCAGTTGTGATCTGTTTAGTCTTTTTTTACTTCATAAACAGTCAGGTGTGGACTGTTTGGTCTTTTTGCTTAATAAACAGTCAGGTGTGGGCTGCCCAGTCATTTCTATTTGTTTGCCAATTGGTTTTGAGCTGGAAGCCTCTTGTTTAAACAAATTAGGATCGGTGGACAAGCCTTTGTGATTACAAGTTGGCTGATGTGAAGACTGATTTGCTATTAGAGATACAAACTAAATTGTCAGGCTGTTATGTTTGAGGAGAACATTGTTCTAATTGGTACAGCACTTGTCTGTCAGTTTTCTGTACTGAGATGACTTGTGGGTTGCTGTGATACTGAAAACTATGCCACTGGTGTGTCAAATGCCACATGGGTTACTCATGGTGGACAGGTTTTAATAGAACTCCCAGATTAAGACAAACTAAGAGTCCTCACTTTGGCCTCACATATACTAAAATTGGAAAGATGTCGGCATGGCCCCTGCACCAGGATGACATGCACATTCGTGAAGCATTCCATATTTTAAAAAAGGAAAAAGACTAAAAACAGAATTGGCATCTACTTCTTAACTAGTAGGCCTCTGAAAACCTTATGAAGAGTAGAAGAATATTTTTTATATTAGCAGTCTTTATCCTTTTGCAACTGACATATGCCACTTAGTATAATTTGTTATTGTTTCACTTGGGCAGTGTTTACAAATTCTTGATTATTTTTTAGTCATGTGTAATACTTCACTGGGAATGTTATCACAGTATCTTTAGCCATTGAAGCTATTGAAGGGCACTTAGATTATTTCCAATCAGTAGTTTGAAAACATGGGCTTGGTGACAGAAATGAAGCTGGAGTTAGAATGATTGAATTTTGTACAATCAATGACTTATTCATTGCAAATACATTTTATGAGACACAAACGCAGGTTATACACATGGACTTCACCTGATGGTATGCATAGGAATCAGATCGATTACATCTGTGGAAGGAACCACTGGAGAAGCTCAATATCAGCTGTGAAAACTAGGCCAGGGGCTGATTGTGGAACAGACCACCAAGTACTCATATGCAAGTTCAAGCTGAAGCTGAGGAAAAGTAAACCAAATTAACAGGAGCCAAAATATGACTCTGATTCCATCCCACCTTCTCAGGAACAGGTTGAGGCCTTGAACACTAATGAGCGAAGACCAGATGAGTTGTGGGCGGATGTCAAAGGTATCATCCAGGAAGAATACAAATGATCATTACAAAGACAGAAGAGGAAGAAAAGACCAAAATGGATGTCAGAAGAAACTCTGAAGATTGCACTGGAGCGTAGAGAGGCTAAGGCTCAAGGAATAATTCAAGATACTAAAGAGCTGAACAGAAGATTCCAAAAGGCAGCTTGGAATGACAAAGCAAAATATTACAATGGAATGTGCGAGGAGCTAAAGTCGGAAAATCAAAAGGGCCGAACTCGCTCAGCATTTCTTAAGCTCAAGGAACTGAAGAACAAATTCAAACCTAGAGTTGCTATAATCAAGGATGCT
>NW_006400249.1:283857-294940 GCF_000299155.1 Elephantulus edwardii | reverse complement strand
GTGGCTTGAATTTGTTTTTCAGCTACTTCAGCTTAAGAAACGCTGAGCGAGTTTGGCCCTTTTGATTTTCTGACTGCTGCAAAAAAACGTGAATGTAAGGAGGTCAATTTGTGTTGTAGCTCTTATTTCTTTGGGATATATGCCTAATAGTTTGATTGCTGGAGCAAATGGTGTTTCTGTTCCCATCTTTCTAAAGAATCACAAAACTACTTTCCATAGTGGTTGGACCATTTAAAACTCCTACCAGTAGTGTCTGACCATTCTAACCTCTCCATTATTTTTGCAGCATTTCTTGGTTGGTGACTTATTAAACACTGCTATTTTTCCTGAAAGAAAATAATATCTCCCTGTTGTTTCACTTTGCATTTCTGAAATAGCTAATGATCTTAGGCATTTCTTCATGTGGGTTTTTTTTTTTGCCATCTGAGAGCCTTCTTTGGTGAAATTTCTATTCATATCCTCTTTCAACTTTGTAAATGGGTTGTTTGGGCTTTTTTTCTTATTTAGGTGTTGGAGTTTTCTATAAATTTTAGAGATGAGTCCCTTGTCAGATGTCATTACCAAATATTTTCCCCCAATTTCTAAGTTCTCTTTTTACTTTTTCTTAGAAGTCCTTATGTACATTAGATTTTCATTTTTATGAGGTCCCAACTACCTAGTTTATCCTCTAGTGTTTATGCATTTTTGGTTGTATTTGATAGTCTGTTTATCCTGTAGATCAGGATTCTTATGTTCACCTCAATTTTTTTTTCTTCAATAAGCTTTATTGTTTTAATTAAGCTTCACACAGAGGGTCCTTGGTCCTTCTTGATTTAGTGTGTATTTATGGTGTCAGACTTGGGTCTTGTTTCAATAGATTTCCAGTTTTGCCAGACCTTTTATTAAAGAGGTTGGCTTTTCTCCACTTTGTAGATTTCATATCTTTGTTAAAGATCAGGTGTCTATAAGTGGATGGGTTTGTTTCTGGTTTCCCACTTCTATTCTTTTAATATATGTACCTGTCATGATACCAGATGCAGTTGGTACTTGTTTCAATTAACAGATGCAGCCTTGGGTGCACTTATTAGTCTATGCCAGGAAATGTGGAGGACATCTGTCTGGCCAATGAATTGAAAGAGGTCCATATTTGTTCTAATTTCCAAAAGCGGCGATCCAACTGAATGGGAAAACTATCAAACAATATCATTTATATCACATCTAAACAAGATATTACTGAGGATAATAAAAAAAGATGGGAACAGTACATAGATAGGGAACTGCCAGGAGTTCAAGCAGGATTCAGAAGAGGCTGTGCTACCAGGAACATTATTGCTGATGTCAGATGGGCCCTGGCTGAAAGTAAAGAATAGCAGAAGAATGTCTATTAGTGCTTTGTTTACTTTGCAAGGGCATTTGATCATAAGTTGTGGCTGACATTGAGAAGAATGGGAATCCCAGAGTACTTAATTGTGCTCATGAGAAACCTATAGCTGGACCAGGAGGTTGCTGTGTGAACAGAGCAGGGGAGCACTGCATGGTTTAAAATTAAGAAGGGAGTGCAGTAGGGTTGTATTCTCTTCCCATACTCATTCAACCTGTATGCTGAGCAATACATACGTATTATGTATACAAGCCTGCTTGCTGAAACTGAGGAAGACCTGAAATGCTTGCTGCAGAGGGTCAAGGACTGCAGCCTTCAGTATGGACTGAGGCTCAATGTCAAGAAGACAAAGATTCTCACCACGGGACCAATTGGCAGCATCAGGATGGATGGTGAAGAGATTGAGATTGTTAACAACTTTAGTCTGCTTGGCTCCACGGTCAACCCTCTTGGCACCAGTAGCCAGGAAATTAAAAAACGTATTGCAATGGGAAAGTCTGCTGTTAGGGACCTCTCTAGGGTACTGAAGAGCAATGGTGTCACTCTGGAGACTAAGGTGCATCTGATACAGGCTGTGGTCTTTGCAATCACTTGTTATGCATCAGAGAGTTGGACAATGACTAGGAAGGATAGAAGGAGAGTTGATGCCTTTGAGCTGTGGTGCTGGAGAAGAGTTTTGAATGTACCATGGACTGCCAAGAAAACAAACAGATTTGTCCTGGAGAGGTTAAACCAGGCTGCTCCTTAGAGGCAAGGATTCTGGGGCTTCGTCTGACATATTTGGACATGTTGTAAGGAGGGACAAGTCCTTGGAGAGGGACATCATGCTTGGGAGGGTGGAGGGACGGCATAGGAGGGGAAGACCCTCTGTGAGGTGGATTGATTCAGTGACTGGGGTAATCGGGATGGGTGTGTCAGAGGCAGTGCGATTGGCACAGGATAGAGCAAGGTTTAGGCTGTTGTACACAGGGTCGCTGTAAGTCGCAAGTGACTCGATGGCACATAACAACAACAACATGCTGGGCAAGTTATTCAAGAACTTGACTCTGTGAAGTGGAATGTTGCACCAGGATCAAAGGGAGACTCATCAAAAACTTGTTATGCAGATGGCACAACCTTACTTGTTGAAAATGAGGAGGATGTGAAGCACTTGTTGCAGAAGATCAAGAAAGGCAGCCTTTGGTATAGATTTCATCTCAATGTCAAGAAAACAAAGATTTTTACCTCTGGACCGACAGGCAACATTATGATGGATGGAGAAAAGATTGAAATTGTCAACAACTTCATCTTGCTTGGATCCACAATTAATACCCTTGGTACCAGCAGTCAGGAAATAAGGAGACACATTGCGCTGTGAAAATCTACAGTGAGGGACCTCTCCAAATTATTGAGGAGTAATGATGTTAGTTTGAGGACTAAGGTGCATCTGATTCAAGCTACTTCCCAGTTACTTGCTATGCATCTGAGAGTGAATCGGACAGTGAATATGGATAACAGAAAAAGAATTGACACTTTTGAGCTGTGGTGTTGGAGAAGAGCACTGAACATCCCATGCACGGCCAAGAGAACAAATAGATATGTCTTGGAAAGGGTACAGCCAGAGTGCTCTTTGGAGGCAAAGATGATGCATCTTTATAGCACATATTTCAGGCATGTTGCTAAGAGGGGTTATTCCTTGAAGCGAGACATGATGCTTCGAAAGGTGGAGGGTTGGCAAAGAAAAGGAAGACCCTTAACCAGGCAGATTGACATGGTGACTGCGACAGTGAGCTCTAGTGTGTCAGGACGTGTGACGATGGCACAGGACAGGACACGGTTCAGATCTGTTGTTCACAGGGTCAATATGGGTCGTACTCAACTCTACAGCACCTATCAACACCACAACAGGCAGTCTCATAGTCTAGTGTAAGGAGCCGTGCTGCCAACCCAAAGACATGCAGTTCAAATCCAACAGCTACTCTGCAGGAGCAAGATAGGTGTGATTTACAGCTTCCGAAAACCTGCTAGAGGGTCAGCTATGAGTCAGTTCTGACTTGACAGCATGTAACAACAGTAACAATCTCTAATCTCAGAGCTACTCCACACTGGAAAGATTTGTACAATAAACATTTAAAAGCTTTATTTTCATTTTAACCATTAAAAAGACAAACCGAAGAACTTTGGATATTGTGTGAACGAACCATTTTATTTCTTGCAGGGTCTACTTGCCTGTATACCTTGAGTTTTTCTCGGTCCTCCCTCAGACTAGGGACTAAGGTGTGCCTGATCCAGGCCATAGTGTTCACAGTTGCTTGCTGTACATCAGAGAGTTGGACAGTGACTAAGGGTGACAGTAAAAGAATTGACCTTTGAGTTGTAGTGCTGACGAAGAATATTGAACATACCAAGGACTGCTAAGAGAACAAACAGGTCTGTCCTGGAGAGGGTGAAGCCAGGCTGCTTCTTGGAGGCTGAGAGGCCAAATAGACTCCGTTTTATGTAGCACTCACTCCACTTAGGTAACCAAACCCTGTGTGTGGAAAATTTCTGCCCCAAGCCTTAAAGTTTTGTTTTGAACCATCACCTGAAATAGTAATTGCTACTGTTTATAAACACAAGATGTAGACCTTCGGCACTGTACCCTTGATTATGTCACTGAACCTACTCTTGACTGTGTTGTCACTGTGCCCTTGAAAATATGTCAACAGCAGGCTATTGTAGCCTGGGCCCAAGGAGCCCAGAATCTGGGGGAAAGGGTAGGAGTGTAAGGGTATAAAAGCTCCTAGCTAAAGTTAAGAGGTGGGGGATCCTGCCTCATTCCTGGGATCCCCACTGCGCAGCTAATAAAGGACACCCCCTGTAATCCTGCGGTGTTTGTCTCTTGATTTGTTGGGTACAACAGAGGCAAGGATTTTGACACTCCATGTTATATACTTTGGGCATGTTTTCAGGAGAGACTAGTCCTTGGAGAAAGTCATCATGCATGGAAGGGTGGAGAGACAGTGCAGGAGAGGGAGACCCTAGACAAGACAGATTAAGACAGTAATTGAGATAAGGGGGGTAGGTGTCTTGGAGACAGCGATACAGGCTCAGAATAGAGCAGGGTTCAGAGCTATAGTACATAGGGTCACTATAAGTTGTAGGTGACTCTATGGCATGTAACAGCAACAAACGAACAGTCTATATTCTTCTCTTTTTGTTGATCCTGACACTGAGCTAACAGATTACAGTCTCCACAAGTCCTGATTGTTTGAGAGGCCAACTCTTCCTTCTGGACCTTTGGGTTCGAGGATTGTGTGAAGAGAGGTCTTACCACCTCGCATGGGAGAAGACCCGTACAGGGTCCTTCTTTCTGTTCACAGTAAAAACAGAAATGGCCCTTCAACAGGGTGGGCATTAACAGACCGAGGAGATGATAATGAGACATGATGGAAGAGTCTAGGGGAGGACTGGAATGCAATCAGTGGGCCTCGACTCGGTGAGGCTACCTATCCTGGAAGCATGAGGCAAATGCAGTTGATGCTTTTCCTTCTCCGGGAAACCTCAGGAATTAGGTGAGGCAAGGACACTGGGGTGAGACACCTCTGCCAGCTGGGGCCGCTTTGATCCCTCCAAGCTCTTCCCTGGAAGCTCTGACCTGGTCTGGCCCTTCCGTCGTGCATGATGAGCTGCTCAGCTTCAGTCACACTAGACATTTGTCTGAACAAACCATCTCTTGGCAATATTCTCAGGGCTTTGGAATGAAGCCTAGAGCAGCCCCAGGTAGGAGACGTGCCTCTGGAGGGCCCTGCACGTAATCTTAGGACGTGGGTTTTAGACTGAGAGGCTCAAAAGGTGAAATACAGTACTTCTGTCTTTGGTCTTTCTTTAAGTCTAAATTTAGTCTTTTTAAGAATTTTTCCTTTTTATTTTTATTTTTGTTTAGTTCATTACGTTTCTAGGGAGCGCTGGAGACCTAGTGATAAGGAACTGTGCTGCAGTCCCCCAGCTGCTCCACAGGAGAAAGCCAAGCAGTCTCCTCCCGTGTGATTATCTGCCTCGGAAGACCCACTGGAGGGTCCGCTGTGGGTCAGTTCCGACTCGACTGCATATAACATGATGGCTGCTCTTTCTGTGGCTTGGAGCCTACTATCTGCTATTGTTGTTGTTGTTGTGTACCGTAGAGTCAGAACCGACCCATACGTGACACCCGGAGAGTTCAAAGGCAGTTAATCACAAAGGAGATTGCCCATCCTTCTCCAGCATAGCAGCTGGTGGCCTCGAACTGTGAGCCTTTGGGGTTGCAGCTTGATGGTAAGAAAAGAAAAATGCAACACATTTAACAAAGCTCTAGAACCATTGAACCGCATAATGTCCATAGGAAATGAGATGCAAATTGTAATGCCCACTATTTAAGGGTAATAAGTAAGCAGACTCTTAGATTAAACCTGCTTTACTGCTGGGATATTCATTAAGAGTTGTGAGAGTTTTTCTTTCTTTTCAAGGAGAAGAGTAAATTGAGGGGAGGGGGTGGGTAGGGAGAAAAGTGCAACAATGAATGACTGGAAACCTTAAGTCTCTGTAAACCTCCATTAAAATGAATTTTTAAAAAGGAGTTGTGAATTGGCAACAAACATTTTGGTTTGTTTAATGTGAGAATGGTAAAAGCCGCCCATCAGTACAGAGACTAATTAAAATTTCAAATGCAGAATATTATCCTTGAGTCATCCTATACCATGAAGGTCTGCACTGAAGAATCTTCAAGCTTTTCTGAAACTGGAGTTTAGACAAATACCCCTCACCTATGATCAACAGCACTAGTTCTGGAGTGACGCCGTTTTTCCGTCCTTCATCACACACTCATTTCTGTTAAATTGGAACCAGTTCATAGCTGACTCTCCAGGAGTTTCCTGAGTTAAATTGTGTGCGGGTAGATTGCCTGTCTTTCTCCCTTGAAGCCTCCTGAGGAGCTGGGTCATCAAAGAGAAGCAGGCTTTGAATTAGCAGCACAACTCCCAATGGTTGACGCCATCAGAGCCCCATTCGACCATTTTTAGTACCTCAAATTCAGTGGCACACCAAAAAATGACATGTATTTTACCCCCTATTTTCCTAACCTGAATTTCTTCTTCTTCAGTAAACCTGCTACTTCCTTCAGGCCTCATCTCCTTTGAGAAGTCTTCTGAATCCCAGTTGTTCTCTGCTGGGCACCTACCATTCCCATGAATACATCAAGCCTAATACTTGATAGATTATGTTGTTGTGTGGTGTCGAGTCAGAACTGACCCACAGCTGACCCTCCAGTGGGTTTAGTTAATCTCACGAGAGGAGCTTGCCTGTCCTCCTCCCACGGAGCAGCTCATAGATTCAAACCACGTGCCTTCAGAAGTGCAGTGTGGTTTCTTACCATCAGGCCACTAGAGCTCCCTTGATGCTGTTATGTGCCTTCGAGTCGCTTGCGACTCATAGCGACCCTATGCGCAAGAGCCCTAAACACCGTTATATCCTGTGCCAACCTCACCATCTCAAACACACTCATTCCCACCACTCCACTCACAAAATTGATCCATCTCATTGAGGGTCTTCCTCTCCTGCGCCGTCCCTCCACTCTCCCAAACATGGTGTCCCTCTCCAAGGACCAGTCCCTCCTTACAACATGCCCAAAGTACGTCAGACGAAGCCTCAGAATCCTTGACTCCAAGGAGCATTCTGGCTTTGCTCCCTTGATAGATTATATAAATGCTAAACTGCTAATTATATGGGAACAAATATGGGTCTGTCCCAGTCAGTTGACCAGACAATTGTCTTCCAAATTTTTGGCTAGACTAGTGAAGACATTCCAGGCTGCTTGTGTTTGTTGAAACATGTCAGTTGGTATTCCAGCAACTCCTGATGCCTTACTTTTGACCAGTGCCTTCAGTGCAGCTTGGACTTCTTCCTTTATTACAATTGTTTCTTGATCAGATGCTGCTTCCTGAAATGGTTCATTGTTGACCAGTTCTTTTTGCTACAGTGACTCTATGTATTCCTTCCATTTTCTTTTGATGCTTCCTGCATCAGTCAAGATTTTTCACATAGCGTCCTTCATTATGGAGTATGTCAGGGTTGTGTTCTCTCTCCATACCCCTTCAGTCTGTATGCTGAGCAAATGATACGAGAAGCTGGACTCTATGAAGAAGAATGTGGCAGGAGAATTGCAGGGAGACTCATCAATAGCCTGCATGATACAGATGACACAACATGGCTTGCTGAAAGTCAGGAGGAATTGATGCACTTGTTGCAGAAGATTGAGGAAGACAATATGGATCATATCTCAATGTCAAGAAGACAGAGATTTAATTTTCTGGACTGATAAGCAATATCATGATAGATGGAGAAAAGATGTAAGCTGTCAACACTACTTGGATCCACACAGCCTTCTTGCTTTCCAGGCATGATATCATCTCCAAGAAACAGCCTCTCTTAACAACATGCCCCAGATATGTAAGACAAAGTTCAAGTTCTCCTTACTTCCAGCAAAGCTGTCTTTGCCGCCAAGGAGCACTCTGGCTGCACTTTTTCTGAGATATATTTGTTTGTTCTTTTGGCAGTCCATGGGTACTCTTCTCCAATGCCACAGTCCAAGGCATCAATTCTTCTGTTATTCTCATACATTGTCCAGCTCTCAAATGCACAGCAAGTGACTGAAAAGACCATAGCCTGAATCGCATGCATCTTAGTCCTCAAACTGTCATCATTGCTCTTCAGTAACTTGGAGAGCTCCCTCACAGCAGACTTACCCAATGCAGTATGTCTCCTGATTGCTGGTATCAAGTGCTTTGATTGTAGATCCAAGTAAGATGAAGCCACTGACAGTTGCAACCTTTGCTCCATCTGTCATGATATTTCCTGTCAGGCCAGTGGTAAGTGTTTGGTTTCTTGATGTTGAGATGTAACCTATATTAAAGGGTGCAGTTTTTGATCTTCTGCAGCAAGTGTTTTAATTCCTCCTTACTTTCAGCTAACAAGGCTATATCATCTGCATAATGCAGGGTTTTGATGAGTCTTCCTCTGAACCTGATGCCACATTCTTCTTCATAGAGTCCAGCTTCTCAAATGGTTTGTGGATGTCCACACTGAATGGGGGTGGAGAGAGGACACAATAGAGCGAGGATACACATCATTCTTGCCCACAGCTCCTGAGCCTAGAGCGTGGGTCAGCTGGACCACAGTTTCTAGACGTCATCTGGGCACTGCCCACAACATGAGCAGCATTTAATGGAAGTACTGAGGATCAAGCAACTGATTCTGTGTGAGTGAGAGGAGGGGGGAACACATCGTGCTGACATTTTAGCAGGGTCTTGAACACCAGGTAAGAAAAGGGACAAGTGCCCAGAGAGAGCACACCAGTGACATCTATCTGCCCAGGCATTAGAGGGCATTTTAGGATCAAGTTAGGGATACATTGCACAGTTGAGTTTGTTCTCAGAACCTCCCTCAAGTGGGCATATATTACAGTAAGCCTTTGAGCTTTGTCGGAGATGGATGCCTTTCACTTTGGTAAACAGTGACCCTCACATGCTTCAGGTTTCTTGGAGGTGGGGTGGAATTCACTGCCAATTAGTGCTGCCCGTTAGCTCCCTTGGGGTGGGCAGGGTCTATGTAAAGAAGGCCAGGAGTGGAGGGAAGGGCAAAGGCAAATGAGTGCCTGGGCGTGATGAATATTTGCAGAAGTGTTTGGGGGGATTCAGATGGCCTTGAAGACAGAGTAGAGTCTTTGCTTTTTTAATTCCTCTCACTATAAAAGAAAGTAAAACTGTACTGGGAGCTGCTAATTGATCACACCCTAAAAGTTAAAACAGAAGGAGAATGGAGCCTGTTTTTCTCTAGGTGGCCACTTCGCTTCAGTGGCCTTCCAAGGGGAAGCAGTAACCGGGCTGTGTTTGTGTTCTATGGGCTGGAGCAAATGCCCTCCGTAAACATTCGGATGCTTCCAACTCAAATAGGCTTCTTAGGAATGTTGCTCCACATTGGGGTGTGCTTCTCCGAGAACCCTGGAAGGTGGTGTAGAACCAGCAGCCACCTCCTCAAACCACAGCCACAATTTTCCAGTCACAGCCTCTGAGCAAGCAGCCTTATTTCAGGAGAGGACACTTGGGAGACTTTTGCTTGTTTATTCTTTAAAAGGTTTGTCATTTCTTCTTCATCTTAGGTCATAGAGGAGAAATGTTTGCAGTGTACTATTTTTCATCCCAAGAAAGGTGTTTATGAGAGAAATAGCTATTTCTGTATCTTTGGGGATCCACATGGCCTTCAGAACACCTGTGTCATTCAGCCAATTCGGCGGACTTCACTTGGGACTGGCTACCTCAAGGTCTGAAATGGATCCTTTTAAGGATTTGTCCCTCAGAAACTCACCAGATGTCATCTGAAGATTGTTGTTACTGCTGTTTATTGCCTTCTAGTCGAGCATGACTCATCGTGACCCTATCATGAACAAAAGGCCTGAATGAAGCCTTTCTATAACTATTGACACTTATCAAAGTTCATAGAGTTTCTGGAGGCATGTTGTTTAGGAAGTGGATGCCACTCCTGCTTCCAAAACTGTCTAAAACTGGGATCTCCACAAAACACTGCCCACCACGGGTAACCATTATGGCATCTGACACTCCAGTGGCACAAGGTTCAGCAGATATTTGGGGGAAATAACATACCATCGGAAAGTACTGCAAAAGATACTGGATGCTACTTGGCGTATCAGAAGAGAAAAACAACGTAAGCTAGGTTTGAGTCATAGGTAGGATTTCCGCTATTAGACAGTTGAGATGAAAAAAGGAATTAAACTGAATTTCTTATAAAATAGCAACTTAAATAAGGGACCTCATGCTTGGAATGGGAGGGAGACCCTCAATGGGATGGATTAACATGGGGACTGCAACAGTGGACTCAAGTGTGTCAGAGATCATGAGGATGGCACTCAATATGACAGGGTTCAGATCTGCTGTTTGTAGAGTCTCAATAAGTCACCCTCACCTGACGGCACCTAACAACAACAATTAGGGAGATGGGGAGAGACGCTAATTAATCTCAGGGAAGTGGCTTTTGAGCTGGGAGAAGCGGACAAGCCCCAGCTCCGCAGCTAGACACCAGAAGAGAGGCTTCTCCTGACTCAGAGGCTGGCCAAGGGAGAGGCACAGTGTTGGCTGTAGAAGCCAGCAAGTCGAGGCAGGCAAGGCAGCAGAGTGCTGCTTTTAGATGCTGATGAAGTCAAGATTATCAGTCAGAGTGGTGTCCACTTCCTAAGCGACATGCCTCCGGAAACTCTACGAACTTTGATAAATATCGATAGTTATAGAAAGGCTTCAGGCCTTTTGTTCATAGGGTGGCTAGGAGTCGTGCTCCACTCGAAGGCAGTCAACAACAACAACAACAACAATGTCAGGCCACTAAGCTCATGCCTGAAGAACAAGACATGTTGATACAGAATGTAGAGGAATCAAAAGCAATCAAGTTGTATTACATATCTATATATAATTGATGCAGGCCACACCTTCAAGGAAACACCTTTTCAATTGATTGGCTGCTTGAAGTAAATCTCATCATAGAAGTGATGACATCTTAACAGCTTTACTCAAAGAGATGATTACACCATATCTCCCAAACTGTCAGCTGCCAAGCTGATATATGACTTAAACCATCACAGTTATTCATAAAGTACATCTCCTAAAACCCCAAGTTCTTGTCTTCTCCTGGTGATTATTTTAGATACTTAAAAAAATATCTATA
>NW_006400249.1:258923-283517 GCF_000299155.1 Elephantulus edwardii | reverse complement strand
CTAGTTTCTTTGTTGTTGTTGTTGTTGATCCTGGTCTACTAGTATTTGAAAAATATGTGTCTCTCTACCTATTGTGGAATCCAGTCCTACTGGGTAGTGAAGAATAGAAGTGGTATTGAAGTGAGAAGATCAATCATATTGGGCCAGAGGACAAGGAGAAGTCAGAGACAGTGCCTAGACTTTTCAGCTGGGGTGGTCATGATCACTCACTGCTTTGGGCGTCTACTGCTTATCCCTCGTGACCCTTGGCAGAGCCATCTGTGCAGCAAGGCATGCCTCCAACATGCATTCCTGCTGCACAGTCCTTCCGTTCTCCCTCTGCACTCTGTCTTGGCTCCCATGGGAGGTTTAAAATACTCTCATCATGCACTCCATGGAATATACGGTACTCTTCTCCATCGCCACACTTCAAAAGTATCAGTTCTTCTTCCATCATCTTTATTCATTGTCCAGCTCTTAGATGTATAGCAAGTGATCGCAAATATGTGGCCTTGATCATGCGCATCTTGGTCTTTAAGCTGACATTAATACTCCTCAGTCATTTGGAGAGGACCCTGACAGTAGACTTGCCCTAAGCAGTCAGGATGCAATCTCTAATCTTGAGGTGAATTGTGTGGTTGGTAATTACAGTAAGTTGAGTTGATGGTAATTTTGTTTGTTTGTTTGACCTCCTACTTTAAAGTCCTCAGGATCAAATTCAGCCTCTGACGGAGCCACTGTTTCAGCAGAGAAGCTGATGAGGCTTCCAAAGCAACCTGGCAGGCTTGGCAGGGGCTGCCTTGCCTTCCTCCCATCTCTTGTCCTCCCTTCTCTTAGTGATTCTCTTGCAGAGAAAACCTGATCCTTTTACTCACTCAAGGGCGATGACTCTGCCTGGGTGAAGGGAGGAGTGGGTGGTGCCTGATGGAGCTCACAGCCTCAACTCTGCCCATCAAGGAGTAAGGCTCCAGGCAGCAGCTGATGGATGTCCAGGCCCGTTCGTTCCTGAATGTGCTGAAGCTTCGAGGACTTCACTGGGGAGGGGATATCACTGGTAGGTTCTAGTACTGGTGTAGAAAAGCCTCAGGATCAAATGCCTCTGGAAGGACTAGTGAGTTCCCTCCAGAGAATGTTTCCATGAAAAACGAACTGTATCAAGTTTACCAATGAAAGAAAAGTTCAAGAGGAAAGACAGCTTATTAAGAGGTAAGAAAAGTTTATGAACATTGCAGTGTCAAAAGAAGCAGAGAGCAGGTCTCTGGAGAGTGAGAAAGATGCTGGTCTAAGATGGGGCTATTTATGGGGTCCTTCCTCATTCATTCTTTCATGGCTGCTTCTGGTTAGTGAGCTGAACAGATTTCTCCACATGTGGCAATCACCTCGTAGGATGGTATTTTTCAGACAGAACGCAGAACTGGTAAGTGAATAGTGCAGGCCCTACCAGGCACCACCACCCTGGACCTCCTGTTCGTGATACCATGTTCTTCAGGAATCCCAAGCCCTACTTAAATCAAAACAAGTGAGAAGCATTCCAAGTATTGCTGTTGTTGAGTACCATAGAGTCAGAATCGATCCAGAGTGGACCCTCCTGCGGGTTTTCAGAGGCCGAGCCGCTGGTAGGATTCAAACTGCATGCCTTTGGGATTGCCGCATAATCCTTTTTGCCACTAGGATACTAGAGCTCCCTGGGGTACTCTTCATAATGTCTTCTGTTCAGTCTCCAGGTCCTTCCAGGACCAGTAATTGACATTTCTTGCTTTTCATCCCAGTACCCACCTTTATTGTGGAGATGTGTTGTTGTTTTTGTTGTTATGTGCCGTCAAGTTGCCTGCGACTCATAGTGACCCTATGTACAACAGCCCTAAATTCTGCCCTATCCTGTGCCACTCTCATTGTCTCTAACACACCTACCCCCATTACCCCAGTCACTGAATCAGTCCACCTCATAGAGGGTCTTCCTCTCCTGCGCTGTCCCTCCACCCTCCCAAGCATGATGTATGTCAGACTAAGCTTCACAATTCTTGCCTCTAAGGAGCAGCCTGGCTTCCTCCTTTCCAGGACAAACCTGATCTTTTTCTTAGCAGTCCATGGTATGTCCAATACTCTCTTCTCCATCACCACAGCTCAAAGCTAGTCTGTGATTAATTGGTAACTTTGCAACTACCTCAACCACTGGACTATATGGTACCAGATTCTGTGTCTTCCCTGCCATCTTATTTCTGAATACACAGCTCTGGAATATTGAGACCCTGAGGAGCTGGGCTACCATGCTAGGCCGACGGGTCAGCTTAGGTCATCAAGAATGAACCACTTTACGCACAGAGTTTTATGGACAGGCCATATTCCCGGATGTTGGTAGAGATAGACATCCACTTTTAGTTCTTAAAGAAGGGTCTGTTAGTAGTTGTAACCAGTTAAAACAGATGCAAAATTATGGGGAAAACAGGAAAGGACTTCTTGAACTTTCCACCTCCATCTCATTACATGTCTATAGTTGGTTACTCAGTATCCCAGCATCTCTTGCACCTTGCAAAATGCTCATTCTGCACACCCAAATGTAAAACCAGAACTGTGACTGTGGAGTTGATTTTGACTCATGGTGGCCCCGTGTGTAACAGAGCAAAAGTGCTCTGTAGAGTCTTCTGAAATTGGAGCACAAGCCTTTTCTTCTGCAGGATCACTAAGTGCATCCAAACAGCCAACCTTTGGATTAGCAGATGATTGCAAACCCTTCATACCACCTATCTGTACCCACATGTAAATGAAGAGTGTCTTCTCTCATGAATCTCTTCTTCGTGTGCCCATTTCATGGACTTCAGACTGCCCAGCGTACTCCCTCATCTTTCCGATTATTAATTCACAAAAAAATAAAATAATGTGGGAGCGGAGGAAGATGTGGGCCGAGGGCCACGCAGGGACCTGCCAAGTGCACACTTCTGGATCCGCTCACATTAAATTTTGTGTGGTCTCTTGAGCTCCAGCTGGCTTGGAACTGAGAGCTGCTCATTATCTGCTTTCACTCACCTCCTTGGGGAGGTTATTTTAGCCAGAAATACTGGGTCAATTAACAAGCACTAAAGAACAGTGTGTAATTCTCAGAACAGGGTCCCTGGTGGACCACACGCAGCTGGCCTCCGTGACACTGTGTACGCACTTCGTCTTCAGTCAGTCCCAGATTATCTCCGCTCTGGGATCACAAGTGCCTCTAATTACATTTGCCTCTCTCGCTGTCATCCTTGCTATCATTGTCAGCCATCTGTACTCAGCCCTTCTTGGAGAGAAGGGTCTTGGGGAGACCTGGAGAGGTCTGGGCCCTCTTTACCGAGTGCAATTTGCTTTGCTGTGACAAGCCATGTAGGCCTGTGTGATCTTGCGTGGGACCACGCACAATCGTCATGGATTTATGTTCCTGTTCTCTGTATTCCCTTCAGGAGCAAAGGGAGTTTGGCTTTACCACACTTCCTGTTCATGCCAAGCCCAGAATGACTACTTAGACCTGCATGATCCATGTGTTTCCTATCCTTTTCCATTAAGAATCTAGATGACTATTTATTTGATCTTTTTAAAAAAGCGTGCTGTTTTGATCCTGTTATTTATGTTACTGTTGTTAGGTATCATCGCACTGAGTACAATTCTTAGAGACCCTATGAGCAATAGATCTGAACGCTGTGCTGTCCTGCACCGTCTTCACAATCTCTAACACACTGGGTCCATTGCTTCAGTTACTGTGTCATTCCATCTGGTTGAGAAGCTTCCTCTCCTTTGCCATGCCTCCACCTTTCCAAACACGATGTCCCTCTCTAACAAATAGCCTCTCCTAACAACATACCCAAATTATGTGAAGCTTTATCACCTTTACCTCCAAGGAGCACTCTAGCTCCTTGCTGTTGTTGATGATTGCCTTTGAGTTGCGCACGACTTACAGCGACCCTATGAACAAAAGGGCTGAAGCCCCTCTACAACTATCGACATTTAGCAAAGTTCATAGAGTTTCCGGAGGCAAGTTATTTAGGAAGTGGATGCCACTCCTGCTTCCAAACCTGTCATAATATGTTATTGCTGTTATGTGCCATTGAGTTGCCTGTGATATATAGAGATCCTATGTACAGCAGCTCTGAACCCTTCTTGTCCTGAGCCAGTCTCACTAATTCTGAGACATCAACCCCATTGCCCCAGTTACTATATCAATCCATCTCATCTGGGGTCTCCCCCTCCTTCACTGTCCATCCACCCTTCCGAGCATGATGTCTTTCTCTAAGGACTGATCTCTTCTGGCCACGTGCCCAAAGTAAGTGAGGCAGAGCTTCAAAATCTTAGCTTCCAAGGAGAGACGTGGTTTCACCTCTCCGAGACAGACTTATTTGTTTCCTTGGCAGTCCAAGACTTTTCTCCAGCACCATAACTCGAAGGTATCTATTCTTCTGTCATCCTTAATCATTGTGCAACTCTGTGAAGCATAACAAGTAATTGAGAAAACCATGGCCTGGATTAGGTGCACTTTTGTGTCTAGACTGACATAGTTGCTCTTCAGCACTTGAGAGGTCCATGACAGCAGATTTTCCCAATGCAATTCGTCTTTTGATTTCCTGAATGCTGGTGTTAAGAGTGTTGATTGTGGATTCAACCAAGCTGTAATTGCTAGCAATCTAAACATCTTCTCCATCTAATAAGGTGCTGCCAATTGTCCCTGTGGTGAGAATCTTTGTCTTCTTGATGTTGAGCTTCAATCCATATTGAAGACTACAGTCTTTGACCTTTTGCAGCAAGTTCTTCAGGTGTTCTTCAGTTTCAGTAAGCAAGATTGTGTCATCTGTGTATCATAGGTTGTTGGTGAATCTTCCTCCAATCTTGATGCCTCCTCATAAAGCCCTGCTTCAGGAATGATCTGTTCTGCATACAGATTGAAAAAGTACAGGGACAGGATACATCCCTGACACAATCCTTTCCTGATTCTGAACCATGCAGTGTTTCTTTGCTATGTTCTGAGGACTGCTTCTTAGTCCAAGCATAGGCTTCCTATAAGTGCTATCAAGTGTTCTGAGATTCCCATTTTCCTCAAGTATAGCCACAGTTTATTGTGATCCACACAGTCAAATGCCTTTGCATAGTCAATGAAACACAGATAGACATTCTTCTGGTACTCTCTGCTTTCTGCCAAGATCCATCTTACGTTGGCAGTAATGTCCCTAGTGCCACGACCTCTTCTAAACCCAGCCTGTATTTTTGGTAGTTCTCTGTCAATGTTCTGTTCAAATATTTTCTGGATAATCTTCAGGAGGATTTTGCTAGTGTGTGATATTAATGATGTTGTTCAATAATTTCCACACTCTGTCGGGTCACCTTTTTTCCCCCCAAATGGAATAATTATAGATCTCTTCCAGTCAGTTGGCCAAGTAGTTGTTTTCCAGATTTCTTTGCACAATTTGGTGAGCACATGCAGGGCCGCATCTGTTTGCTGAAATATGCCAATTAGTATTCCATCAATTCATGGGCCTTTATTTTTTGCCAAGTCCTTCAGAGCAGCTGGAACTTCCTCTTTCATCAGCATTGCCTCTTGCTCATATGTGGTTTCTTGAAATTCTTCTATGTCAGCATTTCTTTTGGTACAATGACTCTGTATACTCATTCCATCTGCTTTTAATGCTTCTTGAATCATTCAATATTCTGCCCATAGCATCCTTAAGCATTGCAGCTCATGGCTTGAATTTATTCTTTAGTTCTTTCAGCTTAAGAAATGCTGAGTGAAAGTCAAAAGAACCTCAATCTCTTCTCCATCCATCATGGTGCTGCAAATTGGTCCAGTGGTGAGAATATTTGTTTTCTTGATGTTGAGTTTCAATCCGTATTGTAGACTACAATCCTTGACCTTCTGCAGAAAGTACTTCAGGTCCACCTCAGTTTCAGGCAGCATGGTTGTGTCATCTGCGTAACATAGGTTGTTGATGAGTCTTCCTCCAATCCTGATGCCACATTTCTCCTCGTAAAACCCAGCCTCTCAAATGATCTGTTTTGCATATTGATTAAAAAAAAAGTATGGAGACAGGATGCATTCCTGATGCCGTCACTTCCTGATTTTGAATAGTATAGCAAAATAGAGACATAAGAAATTGGGTAGAAAGATAAGGAAAGAGTAGCACTTACTGGATGAAAGGTGAACTTTGGTGGCATTTTGTGAGTAGGGAGATGTGCTACCAACACAAAGACTAAATCTCTCTAGCAGTTCAAATTCCTCAGCACTCTAGATGAGAAATCTCAAAGTGTGTGGTACCAGCAATCAGGAGATCAGGAAACATGTTACATTGGGAAAGTCTGTAGTCAGAGACCTCCCCAAATTACTGGGGAGCATTGATGTCAGTTTAAAGACTAAGGTGTGTTGATTCAGGCCACAGTCTTATCACTCACTTTCTATACATCTGAGAGCAGGTCAGTGACTAAGGAAGATAGCATAAGAATTGATGCCTTTGAGTTGTGGTGTTGGAGAAGAGGGTTGGATATTCCATGAACTTCCAAAAAAACAAATAGATATATCTTGGAGAAGGTGTACCCAGAATGGTTCTTGGATGACAAAACGGCATCTCACATACTTTGAACATGTTGTTAGGAGAGGTTATTCCCCGAAGAGAAACATCATTCTTGGCAAGTTGGAGGGATGCCAAGAGAGAGGAAGCCCCTCAACCAGATGGACTGACACAGTGACTGAAGCAATGAGCTTAAATGTGTCAGAGATTATGAGGATGGCACAGGACAGGGATCAGGTATGTTGGTCCTAAGGTCACTGTAAGTCATACTTGACTTGATGGCACCTAGTGACAGCAACAACCAGATGATAAAGATGGGCCGTTTTCTCCCGTGTGATTTATAGCCTGGAAGCCCAGCGGAGAGTCAGCCTTGTGTTGGTTCTGACAGCAGTGAAAGTGGGAAAAGAGACCATTGGCAACGCCAATGTTTAATGTGATCACCTGCCAACTCAGCGGCCGGAAGTTTCAGTCTACTAAGAGGCCCTGAAGAGAAAACAGATGGCCACAACTTTCTTCCCAAAACTCAGTCACTGAAAACCCTTTGAAGCTCACTCTACACACATGCCACCATGAACCAAGTTGACTCTATTGCACATGGTAGATGTTGCTTTTGTTAGATGCCATCAATTCGAGTACAACTCATAGCAACCTTATGAACAAAGTACTTGAACCCTGTCCTATCCTGTGCCATCTTCACACTTCCTGTCATACTGGAGCCCATTGCAGCAGTCACTGTGTCAATCCACCTGGTCAAAAGTCTTCCTCTTCTTCACTGACCCTCTACCCTTCCTAACATCATGTCCTTCTCCAAGGAATAGCCGCTCCTAGCAACATGCCCAAAGTATATAAGATGAAGCCTCATCATTCTTGCCTTCAAAGAGCCCTCCAGCTGCATCCTCTCCAAGGCATATGTTTGTTCTTTTGGCAGTTCATGGGATGTCAGTGTTCTTCTCCAACACCACAGCTCAAAGGCATCAATTCTTCTTCTGTCATCCTTAATCATTGTTCAGCTCTCAGATGCCTAGCAAGTGAAATCAAAGGTGTTTTAGAGGAAATGAGAAAGTATTTCCACAAACAAATCATGTAACCTCTCTACGTTTTTGTCTCCCGACCCATGAGATGAGAAACTAGAAAACGAGGAGCTCGGAGTGTCTTCCATTTTTAGCAATCTCTTCTTGTCATTGTTAGGTGTCATTGAGCCAAGTACGACCCATAGTGACCCTATGAACATCTCGAAACCCCGTCCTATCCTGAAACCCAGCTATCGTCATCATGTCTGACACACTTGAGGCCTTTACTGTAGTCATTATGTCAGTCCATCTTGTGGAGTGTCTTCCTCTCTTTCACTGACCCTCCACCTTTCCAAACATGATGTCTCTTGCAAAGGAATGTTGTTGTAGTTGTTGTGTGTTGTTGAGTTGTAAGTGACTCATAGCTCATTCTCCTGAGAGTTTTTAGAGGCAGTCAATCACACAGGAGGAGATTGTCCATATTTCTCTTATGGAAGAGTTATTGCTGTTGAGTACCATCAAGTCAGAACTGACCCATAGCCTACCCTCTAGCTGGTGTTCAGAGGCAAACAATTGCATGAGAGGAGTCCATTCTTCTACCATGGTTCAGCTGATGGATTCAAATTGTGTGCCTTTGGGACTGCAGTATAGATTCTTACCACTAGGCCACCAGAACTCATATTTCCAAGGATTACTCCCTCTTAACCACATGTCCAAACTATGTGAGACAGTTTTGCCATCCTTGCATCTCAGAAGCACTCTGGCTGCATTTTCTTCAAGACACATCTGTTTTTTTATCAGTCAATGGGATATTCAGTACTCTTCTCAAACACCACAACTCCAAGGCATCAGTTTTTCTTGTGCAATCCTTAGTAATTATCCAACTTTCAGATGCATACTAAGTTATTCAAAAGACCATAGCTTGGATCAGGCACACCTTAGTCATTAAAATGACATCATTGTTCTTTAACACTTTGGAGAGTTCCTTGAAAGCACACTTTCCCAATGCAACATTTCCCAAGGCATTCTGATTTCTTGACTGCTGTTACCATGGGTGCTGATTGTGGATTCTAATAAGATGAAACTGTTGACAATTTCAATTTTTCCTCTCTACCTATCATGATGTTGCCTATTGGCCCAATGGTGAAGACATTTGTTGTCTTGATGTTGAAATGTAATCCATGTTGAAGGCAATTGGCTGTAATAGATCCATATTTTTTCCCATTCCAAAAAAGGGTGATCCATCAGAATGTGGAAATTATTGAACAATATTATTAGTATCACATGCAAGCAAAATTTTTTGGTTTTTAAAATGATTATTAATTTCAATGAACATTTACAGACACTTTGGATTTCCATTCATTTACTGTTGGACTTTTCTCCCCTCCCAACCCTCCCCCCCAGTACACTACCTTCTTGGAAAAGTAAAAGAAAAACTATTTCATTGTTTTACAAACCCTCCTCCAGGTCGACTCCACTATGCAGCCTTTGCTCTGGACTCCTGTCATGACAAAAATACCTAATCACATATCTCTTTTAAACAGTTTTCTCCCTCATCTGTTTCAATGCAGTATACATTATTGAAACCATCTTTCTCAGTCTCCCCCCAACCCCGAGGTCAGTCCTGTTTTACAACAGTGGCACCATGTAGTATTTGTCCTTTTGTGACTGAGATACTTCACTCAGCATAATGTTCTCCAGGGTCACCTATTTAGAATAATATTGCATGAGTTCCTTGTTTTTCAATGCAGTGTAGTATTCCATTGTGTGACTATACCACAGCTTCTCTATCCATTTGCTTGTTGATGGGCACTTAGGTTGTTTCCAACTCCTTGCTATAGTGAACAAAGCCGCAATAAACATGGTGTGCATATATCTGCTTGGATGTTAGTTATGGTCTCTTTGGGGTATAGTCCCAGTAGTGGAATTGCTGGGTCAAATGGTATCTCTATTTGCAACTTTTTGAGAAGGTGTCATACAGCCTTCCACAGTGGTTGCACCATTTTACACTCCCACCAACAGTGAATAAGGGTTCCAGTCTCTCCACAACCTCGCCAGCATTTTTTGCTTGCTGTTCTGTTAAATTTTGCAGTTCTGACTGGGTTGAGATGCTATCTCATAGTTGTTTTGACTTGCATCTCTCTTGGAGCTAGGGATTTTGAACATTTCTTCATGTGCTTGTTAGCCAACTGAATGTCTTCTTTGGTGAAGTGTCTGTTCATATGCAGTGCCCATTTTTCTATTGGATTATTTACCTTTATCTTGTGGTGGCAAGCAAAATTTTGTTGAAGATTATTTGAAAACAGCTAGAACAGTACATCAACAGATAACTACCAGAAATTCAAGTTGGATTTAGAAGAGGCTGTGGCATCAGGGATATCATTGATTATGTCAGATGGATCTTGGCTGAACGCAGAGAATATCAGAAGGATGTCTATCTGTGTTTTATTGACTATGCAAAGGCATATGACTTGGTGGATTAAAACAAATCATGGCTAGCATTGAGAAGAATGGGAACCCCAGAACACTTATTTGTGCTCATGTGAAACCTATACCTAGACTAAGAGACTGTTTTCTGAATACTGGTAAGGGAACACTGCATGGTTTAAAATCAGAGTAGGTGTGCATCAAGGCTGTACTATTTCTCCATATTATCTGATTTATATGCTGAGAAAATTATTCAGGAAGCTGAACTTTATGATGAAGAATGTATCATCAGGATTGGAGGAAGATTCATCAACAAACTGCATTATACAGCTGAAAGAAAAAGTAGGGGGAAAGGATACAATCCTGATGCCCCTTTCCTAATTTCAGTTATTTTTTTCATTCATTCATTCACTCATTCATTTATTCATTCATTCTTGAACATTTTCCTCACTCCCTTTCTTTTCCCCTCTCCTAGTCCACTTTGCAGTGCACCTCTTGCTCCAGATTGTTGTCATATTTACAATGCCTAGCCAGACAACTCTTCCACTCATCTTCCCTTGCTTTGGTATAGATTTCTCATGATCACAACTACATGTTCTGGGACTCCTGTTCTTCTCAATGTTAGTAACCTCATCAACCTGATGGGGTGTCACTCTGAGCTTTGATTTTCTCCAGTCCAGACAGAGGTTTCCGGAAAACAGGAAAATAATGAAGGTGGACGGCCTTTGTGTCTTTTCCAAAGGGCAAGAAAGTAGTTGCTTCTCTTTCAAATTAGGCCGATAGCAAAGAATTCCAGCCTGACTTCAATGCTTTGTTAGATCAATAAACTCAAGAATCAAAGATGCCAGAGGTGATGCTTCTGAGGTAAATCCCCGAGCTCTTGAATATACTAATTTAAGTCTCTCCCTAGTTGTTTTTATCATGTGTAATAACAACATCATAAAAGATTCTCTTTGAGGTTTAAGAAAAGTCAATAAATTAGAAAGATACAGCTGAGAGATTGAATGTAAGCCCTCATTTCCATCACTGAATGCACAAACCCACACTTTTCTCCTCATTAAAGTGTTTCTTAACTCACAGGTGTCATCTTGCAATTTATTTTCACACTTAAAATTTGCCTGAAGTAAGTTACTGGTGCATCTTTCCCATTTTCTTAGTAGGGACATCGAGCATACATATGTCAACGCTGGAGCTTGGTACGTGCAGTTCTTAGGCTGACATCAAGTTGTCTATTTTAAGTCACCCACTCACATACACGGGGACGGGGGCAGGCCGTTGAGGCTTCACCATTTAGAGCGAAGGATGAAGATGACTAGCAGGTGTTTGGTCTTTGTTAAATGTGACAAGTTACGGAGTTTGTCTTTCAATGTGGCTTTTCTAGCACGGATGACTGATTATGTGTATGGACAGAACTGTATGGATACGGCGTGTTTGCCTGTCCATAAAGGGCTTGGCAATCTACCACACCACAAGAAGACTGGCCAATCTCAACAATCTACCATAGGATTGGCCAGGCTCACCAATAAGCTGAACAGCTCTAGCTGCAGAGATAAAATCGTCCCCAGCCAGAGAAGAGGAAAGACACCTTCCTCACTCTGGTGAAGAGAAAGCAAGAAAATGTAGGACGTGCTTAGGGGTAGCAACAGCTGCCATGGTCAAACTGGGCACATGATGTGAGATGAGGTGAAACTTTGATAGGGGAAGCCAATATACATAGGACTGAGAACTTTCTTGGACAATTGAGTGGGAAGCCAATATTGGCAGGACTGAGAACTTTTTTGGAAAATTGGGGAGGGAAGATAATATTGGCAGGACTGAGAACTTTGTTGGATAATTGGGGAGGGACGATCATATTGGTAAGACTGAGAACTTGGGACACTGTTCTAGAGCCATAAGACTCAAGGCTGAGGTGCCATGAGACTCAAGGCTGAGGTGCCATGAGACTCAAGGCTGAGGTGCCTGTGTGCACATTTCAGGAACTTTTTTGATTGTATTCTGTTACTAATCTGCATTATAACCTTTTGACTTCCCACATATGGTTCTGTGTGGTCTGTGAGCTACTTTGGACCCAGCAAAGCAGTAATGTTGGTGTTGAGAAGAGTAGAAAGAGGTATGAGAGTGTGGGGGATGACATGTCTGAGCGCATGGGAATTGGTTTTGTGTTGCTGAAGCTGTGGACAGGAACAGCTTCCTCCTGTGAAGATGGTAAAGGTCAGATATGGCGCTCGCTGTATGGCCCCTGCTCTTTTTATATATGCGTTTTCAAGAACCCGTATTTCTGGCTTTCTTGGAAGTTGCAATATCTCACAAAGGCTATCCTTCCTCAGATGTCCTTCAGAAACTTGAAGGAACTGGTCTGTGGAGTCACTTTCAGGTCAAACAATAGCTTAGTGAACAGCTTAACTGAAAGTGTTTTGCCTTAGTTCTCAGGGTTTTTGTTTTGTTTTAGGGGACACTATTTAAGGATCAGGAACTCCAGGTCTGACTAGAACCTGTTTGGGGATGCATGGCTGCCTATAAGTGACTTTTTTTTTGACTTGTCCCTGCTTTGATGTCGTTTTCTGAGAAACTAGTTGTGATCTGTAGAACCCTGTTTTCATGTCCCCTGCTGAAGACATATTCAGGTGACATGCCCCATTTAAATGGTATCTCCACGTAAGAAATAAGTTGGTGGCATAGTGTGTAATGCATCCGGCTACTAACCAAAAGATGAGGTGTGCATCCATCAAGTGCTCTATGGACAAGAGATGGACAGTCCCCTCCTGTAAATATTGATAGACTTGGAAACCTGACGGAGGATCACTAGGAGTTGGAATTCACTAACAGGGAATTTGTTGTCCTACCCTAATAGCCAGGCTTTAGGCTTCAGTATAGATTGCACCTTAACATAAAGGAAACAAAAATGTTTACAACTCCACCAATAATATCATGATAGATAGAGAAGCAACTGAAGTTGTCAATGATTTAATTTTACTTAGATCCACAATCAACGACTATGACAGCAGCAGTAAAGAAATCAGATGACCTGTTGTATTTGGCACATTTACCATCAAGGACCTCTTTCAAATGCTAAAGAGAAGGACGTCAATTTAAAGACCGAGGTGTGCTCAACGTAAGCTACAGTATCTGCAGTTGTTTTATGGAATGTGTACTTAACTTCCTATTCATCTGAAAGTTGGACAATTAATAAGGAAAAGCAAAGAAGAACTGATGCCTTTCAATTGTGATGCCGGTGGAGAGTATTGGATATACCATGGATAGCCAAAAGAACAAAAACATCTGCCTTGGAATATGCACCTCTTAGAGGCAAGGGTGGTGAGACTTTGTCTCACAACTTGGGACATGTTGTGAGAACGGGCCATTCCTCTAGGAAGACATAATACTTGGGAAAATAGAGAATCAGCATAAAAGAGGATGACTGACACATTGGCTTGAGCACAGGAGTGATTATTAGCGTAGTGCAAGGTCTGATGGTGCATTGTTCTATTGTACATGATATCACTCAGTCGGAGCCAACTCCATGGTACCTGACAACAATTTTTGGTACATCCCTAAGCAATCACACTGTCTCTGACACGCCCATTCCAATTATCCCAGTCACTGAATCAATCCACCTCTTAGAGTCTTAGAAGATCCCATTCATCTACGTTATCTTCTCCTTGTTGTAGGTCAATCCACCTCATAGAGGGCCTTCACCTCCTCTGCTGTCCCTCCACCCTCCCAAGCATGATGTCTTTCTCCAAGGACCGGTCTCTCCTCACAACATGTCCAAAGTATGTTAGACGGAGCCTCAGAATCCTTGCCTCCAAGGAGCCGCCCGGTTTAACCCTTTCCAGGACAAATCTGTTTGTTTTCCTAGCAGTCCATGGTATTCTCAATACTCTTCTCCAGCACCACAGCTCAAAGGCATCAATTCTCCTTCTATCCTCCTTGGTCATTGTCCAACTCTCTGATGCATAACAGGTGATTGCGAAGACCATGGCCTGTATCAGACGCCCCTTAGTCTCTAGAGAGACACTATTGCTCTTCAGTACTTTGGAGAGGTCCCTAACAGCAGACTTTCCCATCGCAATGCGCCTTTTAATTTCCTGGCTACTGGTGCCAAGAGTGTTGACTGTGGAGCCAAGCAAACTAAAGGTGTGTACAATATCAATCTCTTCACCATCCATCCTGATGCTGCCAATTGGTCCAGTGGTGAGAATCTTTGTCTTCTTGACATTGAGCCTCAATCCATATTGTAGGCTTCAGTCCTTGACACTCTGCAGCAGGTGCTTCAGGTCCTCTTCAGTTTCAGCAAGCAGGGTTGTGTCATCCGCATAACGCAGGTTGTTGATAAATCATCCACCAATCTTGACCCCACATTTCTCCTCATAGAGCCCAGCCTCCCAGATAATCTGTTCTGCATACAGGTTGAAAAGGTATGGAGATAGGATGCATCTCTGGCGTACGCCCTTCCCAATTTTGAACCATACAGTGTTCCCCTGCTCTGTTCTGACTACTGTCTCCTGGTCCAAGTATAAGTTTCGCATTAGAACGATCAAGTGTTCTGGGATTCCCATTCTTCTCAGAGTCATGGTATATTCAATAGTCTTCTTCAGCACCACAACTCAAAAACATCAATACTTCTTTAGTCATTACTTCATCCTTAGTCATTGTCTAGCTGTCTGATGCATAGCAAGTAATTGAGAAGACCATGGCTTGGATCAGGGACATCTTAGTCTTTAGAATGACATTGTTGTTCTTTAACACTCTGAAGACATCCATGTTTTCCCAATGCAACTTTTCTTTTGATTTTCAGACTGCAGGTGCCAAGAGTATTGCTTGTGGATCCAAGCAAGGTGAAATTATTAACAACCTTAATCCTTTCTCCATCTATCTTGATGTTGCCTTCTGGCCTGGAGGAGTTTTGTTTTCTTGGTAATAAGATGCAATCCATTTTGAAGGCTGCAGTCCTTGACTTTCTGCAGCAAACACTTCAAGTCCTCATAAGTTTCAGTTTGTGTTTTCTGAGTAATGCCAATTATTGTTGCGTCTTCTTCCAATCTTCTTTGTAAAGTCCAACCTCACAAATTATTAGTTCCACATATAGATTAAAAAGGTATGGAGAAAGGACATGTCCCTGACACACTCCTCTCTTGATTTTGAACCATGCATTGTTTCCTTGCTCTGTTCTGACAACTGCCTCCTGGTTTAAGTATAGGTTTCACATGAGTGCAATCACATGGTCTGGGATTCCCATTCTTCTCAAGGTCAGCCACAAATTGTTGTAGTTCACACAGTCAAATGCCTTTGCATAGTCAATAAAACACAATAGAGATACTTCTGGTACTTTCTGCTTTCAGTTAAGACCCATCTGACATCAGCAATGATATCCTTATAGACTATCTCTCTATAGAGTCCCACGGCCTCTTTAAAACCCACCTTGTATTTCTGGCAGTTCTCTATTGATATACCGTTATCATCTTTTTTTTTAATAATCTTCAGCAAGATTTGGAGAAAATAGATGGAGATAAAACTGGTTGTAATCCTGAACCCAGCTCTTCTTTTCACTTGCTCATTTGATACACTCTGCTCTTTCTCCTTTACTGGGCTTGTCTTCAAATACTCCTACCAGAAAATTTTATTGTCTAAATTACTTGTGAGGCTTTCACTGCAGGTGGGGGTGGGTTCTAGCTGCCAACTGTTCAGTTATCAGTTCTACATGTAACACATTGCCAACTCCACAAGGACTCCTTGCATAGACTTGTGTTGTCATGTTCTGTCCTGTGCAGTGTGACGCATAGCTGGGTGTTTAATAACGTCATCCCTCTGCAAACAGCAGAGTACAAGAGTACAGAATACAAGAGTGTTTAATAAGAGCGCAAAATACAAGTTGTTGTTGTTAAGCGCCATCGAGTCAACTATGACTTATAGTGACCCTAGGAACAAAAGATCTGAATCCTGTTCTATAACTATGATTGTTTCTCTAATGTTCATAGAATACAAGGGTGTTTAGGAATGTCATCCTTCTGAATATAACAGAGCTCCAGAAGAGGGCAGTATAACACTTGGACTTTAAGAGAGTTTTGTTGGGATTTCCCCCTGCCCACAAATGTTTCAGTATTGACCCCTCGTTGATAAATTAGAATTCCAGGTCAAGGCTGGGGTGACCCATACACATCATGGAGTTCAATTTCATTGCTAATGAAGAAGCAGAAGCCCAGAAAAGAAGAAGGACTTGCGCTGGGTCACTGGACACTCAATGAAAGGGCCAGGACCCTTCTCCTCATTTCTGACCGCAAGTCGGTGTCCTTTCCACAGTCCCATATGGTGCCTATATTGGGGGACAGGTCCTTCAAAAGCGGAGTTCTTCAAATTTGCATAACATACCAATAACATTCAACTCAACTCATTGCCATCAAGTCAGATTGATTTAAACCTGACCCACCAGTGCCTTTTCAGAGGAAGAATGGAATCTTCACAAATCCCATGTGGGAATGTCTTATTTTATTATTAACTGAATAGAAATGAAGCATTCACATAAAAGGTGCTTAACCACTAGCCACTGCCGTCCAATTGTGACTCATTACACTCCTCCATGAGGCTTTGGGGGCTGCGATGTTTACAGAAGACTCTATCTATCTATCTATCTATCTATCTATCTATCTATCTATCTATCTATTTCTCTATCTCCCTTGCAGCAGCTGGTGAGCGCAAACTAATGACCTCTTGGCTAACAGCCTGGCACGTTATACCTTATGCCACCAGCGTACTTTAAGGTACTTAAGAATGTTCAAATTTAGAACTCCTATAAATTCCCTTTTCCTGTAGTTTGTATACAATAATAAAACCGAGCAAATTTCACCACATTAAATACAGAACTTAAAAATCAGTGAAGACTAAGGCACACTTGATCCAGGCCATAGTCTTTGCAATTATTTGCAAAGCGTCAGAAAGCTGGACAATGATTAGGGATTATAGAAAAATTGATGCCTTCGAGCTGTGGTGCTGGAGAAGAGTATTGAATATACCAGGGACTGCTAGGAGAACAAACAGGTTTATCCTAGAAAGGGTAAAACCAGGCTGTTCTTTTGCAGCAAGGATTCTGAAGCTTCGTCTGATAAACTTTGGGAATGTTGCAAGCAGAGGCCAGTCCTTGGAGAGGTTCATCATGCTTGGGAAGGTGAGGGACAGCACAAGAGAGGAAGACCCTGGATTAGATGGATTGATTCAGTGACTGGGGTAATGGGGGTAGGTGTGTCAGAGACAATAAGGTTAGTACAGGATAGAGCAGGATTTAGGGCTGTTGTACATAGGGTTCACAAGTGACTCGACAGCACATAACAAAAACAAGGAAAAAAATCGATGAAGTGTAGATTAACAGTATTATTACCATTATAAAAATAGAGATGATATTGTTCTGTTAAAATGCATTTGTTGCTCATAAGTGGACATGGTATTTCAAACAGTAAAATGCCCTTGTCATCACCCTTGTTTTCCACTCTGTCCTGTGGAGTCACAAGGACTTGGAATTGACCCTCAGGACATTCAGGACACTCAAGGACAAGTTTCCTTCATGTGACCCAATCCATACAGCCCCAATACTGTTGCTGAGCCAAGCCCTTCTCAGCGTGAGCCTGCAGGACAGAGGCGAGTGCCCTCAGGGTTCCAAGGCTTCAAGTCCTTACAGAAGCAGACGGCCGCGTCTCTCTCCCTTAGAGTGGTTGGTGGGTTCCAAGCTCCAGCCTTTCAATTAACAGCCAAATGTTTAACTATTGTGTCACTAGTACACTTTGTTGTTGTTGTTAGGTGCCGTTGAGTTGACTGAGACTTGCAGCAAGCCAATGAACAAGAGCTTGAAACCTTGACCTATCCTGTGACTTTTCACCATATTCAAGACCGTTGTTTCAGTCACCATGTCAGTCCATCTCTTCGAGCATCTTCCTCTTTTCACTGATCCTCTGCTTTTCCCAGCATGATGCCTTTGTCCAAGGACTGGATCCCCCAGACAATGTGGCCAAAGTATTCATGACAGAAGTCCACCGTCCTTGCCTCTAAGGAACACCCTCTCTGCACTTCCTCCAAGATGGACAGACCTTTTTGGACTTGTGGCAATCTGTCATCAATTCAGTATTCCTTATTAACACCTCACTTCAAAGGCATCAATTCTTAGGTCTTCCTTATTCATTATCTAAAAGTGATAAAACATTCGAACACTAGAGAAGTACATAAAATAAGAAGTGAAAACCTTAGGTTGCTGTAAACAAAGGTCAAGGCAAGATGGGCTTCAAGAGGGTAGAATTTGTCTTCTCTCACACTTCACAGTACACAAGGATTTCCAAGGCCATTATTTCAGAAGTACATGCCTACTTTTGGAGGCTTTGTGAGAAGGAATGAGGCATTAGAACTGGAGGAAGACTCACTAACAACCTGTGATATACAGATGACACAATCTTTCTTGCTAATACTGAGAAGGCCCTGAAGTACTTGCTGCAGAAGGTCAAGGACTGCAGTCTTCAATATGGATTGAAGTTCAACATCAAGAAGACAAAGATTCTCCCCACTGGACCAATTGGCTGCACCATGATAGATGGAGAAGAGATTGAGGTTGTTAACAATTACAGCTTGATTGGCTCCACAATCAATACACTTAGCACTAGCAGTCAAGAAGCCAAAAGACGAATTGCACTAGGAAAATCTGCTGTCAGGGATCTCTTCAGAGTGCTGAGAAGCAACAGTGTCAGTCTAGAGACTAAAGTGCACCTGATCCAGTCCCTGGTCTTCTCTATTACTTGCTATGCTGCTGAGAGCTGGACAATGACTAAGGATGACAGAAGAAGAATCAATGCCTTTGAGTTGTGGTGGTGGAGAAGAGTATTGAACGTACCATGGACCACCAGGAGAATAAACAACTCTATCTTGGAGAGGGTGAAACCAAGTTTCTTTTGAAGGTGAAGATTTTGAAGCTCCGTCTCACATATTTTAGGCACGTGGCAGAAGGGACCAGTTCTTAGAGAATGACATCATGCTTGGAAGGGATGGGGGGACAGTGCAGGAAAGGAAGACCCAGGATGAGATTGATTGACATAGTAACGGGGATAATGGGATAAGTGTGTCAGTGAGACTGACTCAGGACAGGGCAGCCTTCAGAGCTATTATGCAGAGTTGTTAAGAGTTGCAAGTGACTCAATGACACATAACAACAAGAACATATAATAGTGATTGATCCAGGGCTAATATAATGGCTGTGTAGTGACAGGACCCAATATCCTTCTCTCCTGTGGTTCCACCGTCTTCATTGTGCACATTTCATCTTGGTCTAAGATGTTTACCTCCATTCACGTCACCGTATCCAATGCCAGCCAGCAAAATAAGAAGAAGGGACAGGGCATGCTCCTCTCCATTCACGGGTCACCGCCATTTGTCACTGCTGGGCACAGTGTGTGACCGGATCTCAGATACACGGCCAGAGCCAAGTAACTATGACGGAGACTTGGAACTAGTCTTCAGTCAGATGGCTGTGTGGGCAGATCCTATCTTACAGAAGAGTGGTTTTCAAAGACGAATCACCTGGAACATGTAAAATACACAAGCATAAAAGTCTGAAAGCCTTTGCTTGTACGGCACCTCATCCCAAACCACATAAAGCAGAATCTCTGGTGGTAAGACCTGGATTTCCGTAGTTTTTAAAGACTCCTCGGAGTATTTGATGTGGGTCAAGGATCCTGCCTACGCTTGTGAAAGATCCTTTGCCACATATTGAATTTTCGTGTCTGTGATCTTTTTTACAGAAAATCTCTGTTAGTTCTCTTGCATGCACACCGGTTACTTGTATCCTTCGTTACTTCTCTCTTGTCCTCGGCCATCACCATCCTTCCCTTACTACCCTGCTGAGTAAATAGAGTTTTCAGTTGTGGTCTTATACTGAGTGAACGGATCACTTCTAAGGTGTACAAACCAGTAGTGGGTGAATGGATTTTGACTTGGGTCAACCTCCTATGTTACAGAATAGAACTGCTATGCCAAATTTCCAAGATCACGAGGTTTGTCTTCTGAGGCCTCTCTGGATGTGTCTGGATCACTAACTTCATTAGCAGTGGAATTATAAGGTACAAACCAACTGTCCCGGACTCAGTTCAAACTCACAGTGGTCCTATATCAGGTTTCCAAGGTTGTAAATTCTGTTATGGGAGGAAACGGCTCCTCTTTCTCCCAAGGAGAGATGGGTGGATTTGAACTGCTGGCCTCTTGCTTAGTATCCAGTATGATATGCGCTATGCCTCTAGGACACCCCACTATAAGGTATAACTCGTTGTCGTCTAGTTGGAACTAACTCCAGGCTGACCCTCGGGGGGGGGGGTGTGAAAGCTACAGATTGAACGGGAGGAGATTGCCCACTTTTCTCCCGTGGACCCTCTAGTGGGTGAGGCGTCTGAGATACCAGTGCCACTAGGTGCGGTCTCTGCCACCAGAGTGCCCTTCGGTACAAGGTGTGCGGTTGTTTTGTTAGGTGCTTTTGAGCAGACAGATCCTGTGAGCAGCAGATCTGAGCCTGTCATATCTTGTGCCATCCTCACCGTCTATGATATCCTTGAGCCCATTGTGGCCATCACTGTGTCAACCCATCTTGTCGAGGGTCTTCCTCTCTCTGACCCTCCAAGCTCCATGTCCCTTTCCACCTCCTAATAACATGCCTAACGTCTGTGAGATGAGCGTTGACCAGCCGTGCCTGTAAGGAGCACCCAGACTGCACTTGATCCAGGACGTAGCAGTCTGTTCTTTTGGCAGTCCGTGGATATTCAGCAGTCTCCTCTAACCCCACAGTTCAAAGGCATTGCTGCTGCTTCTGTCCACTGTACTCACTGTGGGCTCTCCGATACATAGGAAGTCATTGAAAGGACCATGGCTTGCTCAGGTGCACCCTTCATCTTTAAATTCACATCCTTGCTCCTTGAGGTACAGGAGGCTTTAAACTAGACCTTTCAAGGCCATTTGAACCTTACATGAAAGTGAAGAGTGAGCTTTTTTTCTGCAGCTCTGTCTTCCTCATCCGTGACCACAGCCTCCCTGCCTGCTGACGAGAGAGACTTCTCTGAATTCTGCTCATTAGAAGAAAGAAACATTTTCCTAGTATTCCTCAAGGCCACCACCAACCAAGGCCTCGAGGTTGCCCACCGTGGGGAATGTATTACTTTAGAACTGAAGAAAATTACAACAGCCGGAGCGCAGTTTGTGCTTTGACTTGCAAGTATTTTTAATCCCCTAAAAATAAGCCCTGAGCTGCAAATAGGCACGAGTGTTCCCGCACCGTTTCCTAAATTAGTTCTTTCTGAGAAGATGAAGGGTAGATTTCTTTTACTGCTCTGAACCACCTGCTTCTGATTCAAAACACGATTCCATTCTGTAGTGTAATGTCATTCCTTACTTGTCTGGAAGGAGCACATTCTCCCCTGAGATTTGTGTTGTGGAGACAAAATGTAAATAAGATAAAAATTTCCACAGGAGGGTCTCCACGCAAATGCGACTCAGCTCCTCTTCCTGGTTTATTTAAATGTGCCGTCTCCCCCTTCATGGAGCAAAGACGTTCTTGGACAACTTTCTTAACTGAAGCTCCTTGCCTTCCAGGCTCTTAGCTCACCCTCCCTTGCATTTCTCAGGCTGTAAACTGCACAGGAGATTGACCCCCTGTCCCCGCAGGAGCCGCTCGCTGGTGGCATCAAAGCACCAGAGCAGTCTGGCCTTTAGGGCAGGAGTCGAATGGACTGATGGACTAGGCCCTCTGCGCTCTTGCCATTGCCTGTTAATGGGGATGACAATAACTCACTTTACAGGGTGGTTATGATTGTTCATGAGTTTATTTCTTAATGCCCCAAACAAGCTTGGAAGCAGGAGTGGCATCCACTTCTGAAATGGCTTGCCTCCGGAAACTCTAAGAACAGTGCTCAGGCCTTTCGTTCATAGGGTGGCTATGAGTCGTCAACGACTCGACGGCACCTAACAACAACAACAATGCCCAAACTAAAACTCACTGTTGTGGAGCCAGAGCTGGCTCACAGCTGACCCTTCAGTGGGATCCCGAGGTTACACATCACACTGGAGGGGATTGCTCCTCTTTCTCCCACGGAGTGGCTGACGGATTCAGAGAGGCAGGTGTTGCCTTTGCCGAGCAGCACAACTCCCTTGATGCTCGGCACCAGAGCCCCCATTTGACGCCTAGCAGTTTAAAATCACAGTGATTAAGCACCTGGCTCCTATCTGGAAGTTTGGTGGTTCAAACCCACCAGCCTCTGCGAGATAGCTATGTGGTTCCATAAAGATCACAGAAGCCCAAGGCACAGTCCTCCTCTGCCCTGCAGGACTGCTAGGAGTCAGAAGGGACTCTAGGGCACTGCGTGGTTTTTTTTAATTCTTTTTATTATTTTTTTGTGTGTGTACCATCAAATCAGATCTGACTAGTACAGGAGGAGATTGTCCCTTCTTCTCCAGCAGAGCATCTGGTGGATCCGAACCATTCGCCTCTGAGATTGCAGTGCAGCTTCTTGCCACTAGGCCACCAGAGCTTGCAGCAATGGGTGTTTTTAAATTTAAGTGTATTTCTTTTTTTTTTCTTTTAAACTTATTTATTTACAAAGTTCTAATACATTTTTTTCACATCAGGTCTTTCCCATTTCCTTTACCGCCCTCATCAAATATAAATTTATTTCTTAATAAAACAAATTTCAATAATAATTTTTAAAATTCTAGTATAAAATTTTTACCAAAAACCAATTCAGTTGCCATCTATCCGATTCTGAACTGGCCTGTAGGCTTTCTGTGGGTGTGTCTTTTCATAATAAATCATCAGGCTGTTCCCTCAAGACACCCAGGGGTGGATTTTTTTTTAAATTATTCATTTTCATGAAAGTTTACAGAGACTTAGGGTTTCCAGTCATTCATTGTTGCACTTTTCTCCCCACCCACCCTGTGCCCCCCAATCCACTCTTTTCCTTGAAAAGAAAAAGAAAAACTCTTTCATTGTTATGCAATCCCTCCCCCCCCAAGTCCAATCCACTAGGCAGCCTTCACTCTGGACTTCAGTAATGACAAGAATCCCCATTCATATGTTCCTTTGAAACAGTTCTCTTCCTCATCTGTTTCACTGCAATATACATAATTCCTTCCCTCCTTTTCTGTCTTCCCTCAACCCTGATGTCAGTCCCATTTTGCAACAGTGGCCCTATGCAATATTTGTCCTTTCATGACTGAGATATTTCACTCAGCATAATGCCCTCCAGAGTCATCCATTTTGCATAATATTTCATGAGTTCCTTGTTTTTCAATGCAGCATAGTATTCCATTGTGTGAATATACCACAGCTTCTCTATCCATTCGTCTGTTGATGGGAACCTAGGTTGTTTCCAACTCTTTGCTATTGTGAACAAAGCTGCAGTAAACATGGGTGTGCATATATCTGCTTGGGTGGCAGTTACGGTCTCTTTAGGGTAAATTCCCAGTAGTGGAATTCCTGGGTCAAATGGATCCCTTTTCAATCTATATGAAGAACAAATCATTCGGGACGCCGGATTTATGAGGACGAATGTGGTACCAGGATTATGCAGATGACGCAATCTGGCTGGCTGAAATGGAGTCAGACCTGAAGTGCTTTCTACAGAAGGTTCTATCCTTACCTTTTACTTTATAGAATTTGACTTTGATATGCCTTGATTTTTTTTAAATCTAGTCTATTTGGTGTCCACTGAGCATCTTGAATGTGGATTGTTCCATTTTTCATACTACCTGGAAAGTTTTTTTCCTATTACTTCTTTCACTATTCTCTCAGTGATTTCCCTGTCCCTCTTATATTCTAGAATTCCAATCATATGTATATTGTTTCTTTTGACGTTATCCCATATGATTCTAACGCTTTCTTCATTTTCTTTACATCTCATCTCTGATTTTTCTTCAGGTATGTTTTCATTAATATTCTTGTCTTCTAGCTCACTGACTCTCTGTTCCATCTCTTCTACTTTTTTTGTCTCTCCAGCATATTGGATACTTTTGCCATTTCAGTCTTAATATTCTGGATTGCATTTTCATGTATTTCTGTTATCCAGTACTGTGTTGACTGTACCCTCTGTTTTGTGATGGTTTCTTCTACCTCTTTATCTATAATTGCAATTCTTCCTTCCTTTTTTTTTGCATTTTTTCCGTAGTTGTTCAAGTTCTTCCTCATTAATATATTTCTTCTGGCTCCCTGTTGGTGGAATATTCATTTTCTTAATGGCTTCCATTGTTTTTCTATCATTTGCATCTTCTCTAGCTGTTCAAATAGCTCTGCATCAACTTATCCCTTCTGTTTCTGTCTCTGGAATATTCACTGGGTCTGCAATATGCTCTGCTTTTTAGGAGAAAGCGGCTTTCTTTTTTCCATAATGTTGGAGGCTGCCTGGTATTTTCTTGATGTTATGTGAAGCTTTTCTTGGTAGATATTGCTGTTGTTGTTTGTTGTTATGTGCCGTTGAGTCACTTGCGACTCATAACGACCCTATGTACAACAGCCCTAAACTCTGCTGTGTCCTGTGCCAATCGCACTGTCTCCAAGAAACATCCATCCCGATTACCCCAGTCACTGAATCAATCCACCTCACAGAGGGCCTTCCCCTCCTGCGCTGTCCCTCCACCCTACCAAGCATGATGTTCCT
>NW_006400249.1:256999-258073 GCF_000299155.1 Elephantulus edwardii | reverse complement strand
CTGGGATTCCCATTCTTCTCAGAGTCAGCCACAGTTTGTTATGATCCACGCAGTCAAATGCCTTTGCATAATCAATGAAACACAATCACGTCTTTTGATTTCCTATATTAGGTTGCTATAATTGTGTAATGTCCCAGGGTAGAATGATGTTCTGTCAGGGACCTACCTGTACCTTGGTGTGTCCATGGCAAGTACCTAGATCAGAGAGTGTAGGGGTGTATTGTTCTCTGAAATACCATAGTGGATATACTACTCTTCCCCTTGGCTTAAGAAATTCCAGCTTTTTCTTTCTTTTTTTTTAAAAGCAGATTATCTATGAATGTTTTAGCACCAGGCTCCCCATCCACACAGTGTTTATAAAGTATTTGCTCTGCAGTTTAAAATTAAGAAACTTTTAAAAAGTAAAGCTTTGTTTCAGAGTTTCTTTTCAAGCATTGAGAAGGCCGCCATGCTCACATGGGGACGCTGGTTGGGCTAAGTGTGGCCTTGCCAGGCTGGACTTGCCCACCAGGCTCATTTTGTGGCAATGAAACACGTTATGGGAGAGCATCTGTTCATCTTTCCAAGGCACCTGCTGGTCTGTGACTCAGGTGTCGAGAACCTGCATGTGAAATGCCCAGTGTGGAGGAAACTGTATCAGTGCTGGGGTCAGGGAAGCTGGGCTGAGTAGCGAGAAGAGGTCTAGAGACCATGTGAGCAGTGCTGGGGGTATAGTTCAGTGCTCCTCTACTAACCAGGAGTGTAGGGCCCAACCCACACAGAAGCCAAGTGATCTCCTTCCCCAGGACACAGTCTTGGAATCCTGTAGAACAGCTTTCTATATGCAAGAGGCCGCTCACTGTGAATCACAAGTGACTTGATGGCAACTGGGTATGGCTGGGATTTGTTTTCCTTTTTGGTGTTTTTTTTAAATTGCTAGGTAGTATATAGAACTACATCATCGATTTCACATGCAAGCAAGATTCTACTGAAGATCATTCAAAAACGACTGGAACAGCACATCAGCAGAGAACTGCCAGAAGTCCAGGCTGGGTTTAGAAGAGGTCGTGGTACTAGGGATATTGTAGCTGATGT
>NW_006400249.1:252123-256164 GCF_000299155.1 Elephantulus edwardii | reverse complement strand
GCTGGAGAAGAGTATTGAGGGTACTATGGACTGCTAAGAAAACAAACAGGTTCATCCTGGAGAGAGTTAAACTGGGTGGTTCCTTGGAGGCAAGGATTCTGGGGCTTCGTCTGACATACTTTGGACTTGTTGTAAGGAGGGACCGGTCCTTGGAGAGGACCTCCCATCATGCTTGGGAGGATGGAGGGTAGGCACAGGAAGGGAAGGCCCTCTAGGAGATGGATTGATTCAGTGACTGGGGTTATCGGGATGGGTGTTTCTCGGAGACAGTGCAATTGGCACAGGACAGAGCAGAGTTTAGGGCTGTTGTACATAGGGTCGCTATGAGTCACAAGCTACTCAACGGCACATAACAACAACAACAACAACAGGCAGTATATCTGTAAGATTGCTGTGTTCTGTGGAGTCTGAATTGATTCATAGCTGACCTTCCAGTGCGGTTCCAGGGGTTGTGAAACATATGGGAAGAGATTGTCCATCTTCCTCCCATGGAGAAGCTGGTGGATTTGAACTGCCTTCAGGGTCTAATATGTTGTTTATAGGGACTATGAGTTGTACTCAACTCGGTGGTGTCTGCTGATGACAACAGTGTCTCTAAGAAAGGAACTCTGGTGGACCAGTGCCTAGAATATCGAGCGCCTAACTGAGGGAGGGTCACTGTGAGTCTCACCTGACTCGACCAGGTCAGGTGGGGATGGTTCTAAGTGTTTATCCTTTCCATGGATGTTATCAGTTAATTGCTATATAGCTCATAATGTTGTTGTCGGGTGTACTGTCAGGGAGGAACTGATACATAGCTGACCTTACAGAAGGTTTTCAGAGGCCGTAAATTGCAGAAGAGGAGCTTGTAAATTTGAACTGCTTACCTTTGCATTGGCAGTGCAATTCCTTACCACTAAGCCTGTTCAGCTTGTTCATAGCATAGTGTCCTGTTAGGATTCTTTTTTTTTCTGCTGGGTCAGTAGACTTGTTTTGACTATTTATATAAACCCTCTCTCTTTTGATTTCTCGGTCTAGTTTATGTAAAACAATAGGGTTAGACTAGTTCACAAGTATCTCCTCTGACTACACAGTTGCCCCTCTAACCTCAATGAGAATATTGACTTAAAGCCAAGGTTAATGACTAAGAAGGTTGTTGTTATGTGCCGTCGAGTCGCTTGTGACTCATAGCGACCCTATGTACAACAGCCCTAAACTCTGCTCTGTCCTGTGCCAATCGCACCGTCTCCGATACACGCATCCCGATTATCCCAGTCACTGAATCAATCCACCTCATAGGGGGCCTTCCCCTCCTGCGCTGTCCCTCCACCCTCCCAAGCATGATGTCCCTCTCCAAGGACCTGTCCCTCCTTGCAACATGTCCAAAGTATGTAAGATGGAGCCTTAGAATCCTTGCCTCCAAGGAGCAGCCTGGTTTGACCCTTTCCAGGATGAATCTGTTTGTTTTCCTAGCAGTCCATAGTCTATTCCTCAATACTCTTCTCCAGCACCACAGCACTAAGGCATCAATTCTCCTTCTATCCTCCCTAGTTATTGTCCAACTTTCTGATGCATAGTAAGTGATTGTGAAGACCATGGCCTCTATCAGATGTGCCTTAGTCTCCAGAGAGACACCATTGCTCTTCAGTACTTTAGAGAGGTCCCTAACAGCAGACTTTCCCATCGCAATATACCTTCTAATTTCCTGGCTGCTGGTGCTGAGAGTGTTGACTGGAGCCAAGCAAACTGAAGCTGTGAATAATCTCAATCTCTTCGCCATCCATCCTGATGCTGCCAATTGGCCCAGTGGTGAGAATCTTTGTCTTCTTGACATTGAGCCTCAATCCATATGGGAGGCTGCAGTCCTTGACACTCTGCAGCAGGTGCTTCAGGTCCTCCTCAGTTTCAGCAAGCAGGGTTCTGTCGTCTGCATAACACAGATTGTTGATAGATCATCCACCAATCCTGACGCCACACTTCTCCTCATAGAGCCCAGCCTCCCAGATAATCTGTTCTGCATACAGGTTGAAAAGGCATGGAGACAGGATAACATCCCTGGCGCACACCCTTCCCAATTTTGAACCATGCAGTGTTTCCTTGCTCTGTTCTGACTGCTGCCTCTTGGTCCAAGTATAGGTTTCTCATTAGCACGATCAAGTGTTCTGGGATTTCCATTCTTCTCAGAGTCAGCCACAGTTTGCTATGATCCACACAGTCAAACACCTTTGCATAGTCAATGAAACAGATTTTATGAGTAAAATTCTATAACGCAGCTGTTTGTTAAAGACCCCGCCAACTGCTTACCAGCTCTGCCAACTGCCTGATGGCTTGGCCACCACCAAGCCTGATTACCACACAGAACAGAGGACTTTCTCATGGAAACCAGGGCCCCTGCACTCCCCTTGCCAACCCCGGAGGAGGCTGTCTGAGAGACTTGCCCACAAGTTTTGCAACATTAACTCAGATGTGGAGAACAAAGGTGAGATGGTTTTCTTTGATTCTGTTTTCACAGTGGGCTGCAAGTCAAGAAAATAAATCACCAAGTAAACCTTTTATTTCATCTTATTTAATGTCTTACTGTGAAGGAACAGTTAGCTAATAATTAACGCTCATTCCACCTCTGTTAGAGACTTTGATGTGCAGTGATGTGATGTTATGTTCTGAGCTTGTCAGGTTTCTAAGATCTCATTAATGTTCATGAAAAAGGGGGGGGAGTAAAAAAATCTCCTTGTGTCTGAGGAAAGGCGAGTGTATGTCTAATTGCCCTTGCATTTGTTGCTGTTGTTGTTGTTGTTATGTGCCACTGAGTCGACTACAACTCATAGTGAACCTTGCCACATCCTGAGCCAGCTGTACTGTGTCAGGTACACCTGACCCCATTGCCACAGTCACTGTGTCAATCTGTTTTATCCAGGGCTTTCCTCTCCTGTTTTGACCTTTACCCTTCCAAGCATGAGGTCCTTCTCCTAGGACTGGCCCTCCTGACAACAAACCCAAAGTCTGTGAGGAGGAGATTCACAACCTTGCCTCCAAAGAGTAGCCCTGTTTCACCCTCTCCAGGATGAACCTGTCTGTTCTCCCAGCGGTCCATGGTATATTCAGTGTTTTTCTCCAGCACCACAGCTCAAAGGCATCGATTCTTCTTTAATGTCATCTTTTCCATTGTTTATTTGTTTGTCAACCTGCAATCATACCTAAATGACAGCAATCAATAAACTCCTTCCTCCTTCACCCGGGATTTATAGAATGCTTGTGCTTGCCAGGCAGTGTCCTAGGCTCTTGGAGATGGGAAGAACTGAGGGCAGGTGTCTGCCCTCCAGAAGCTGAGCCAGTTGGGGAACAAGCTCAGCGACAGCACAGTGCAGTGGTGAGGCCCTCGGAATGCAGCCCAGGGTATGGCGAGAGGCCCAGCAAAGACATGAGCTGAGGCTCTCTTGAAGAGCCAATCACAACATGATGTGATCAAGTGCTGCATCCTGTCTAAGTCCCCTGATTTCTTTTGACTTAGGTTGGACGAAAATTTATTTTAGAACTATTTTTACTGCTTCCCACATCTACTCTTTCCAAAGCTACCTGGTCTCCTTCTTCCAGGAATTAGAAGTGATCTGGTGTCATTGACCCTCACAGAAATACTTGAACTGAAGTACAGGATGGGCTTCAGAGGCGAACCCATTCAACTTGGATCCAGATTCTGAGTTGTTCCTGGGGATCACAGGGTGCATTAGAATTCCTGAAGAGTCTGTGGTCCCAAAGGGACTGAGAGCACATGACAGAGGGTCTTTATGAGACATCCTCAGCAAACTCGAACCTAGAAGCAGGCTTCCTTACTGATACCTGGCCCATTCTGAGTCAGATGATCATATGATATATTACTCCAGAGAGGAAAGATGAGGAAAAATGGGGTTGCCTTCATAGTAAAAAAAATTATTTATAGATCCATCTTGAAGTACAACATCGTGAGTGACAGGATTATATCCATACGCTTACAAAGAAGTCCAGTGAATACCACTATCATTCAGATATATGCACCAACAACCAGAGCCAAAGAAGAAGAAATAGATG
>NW_006400249.1:237627-248553 GCF_000299155.1 Elephantulus edwardii | reverse complement strand
GGGAAGCCCCTCTATGAGGTGAATTGATTCAGTGACTGGGATAATTGGAATGGGAGTGTCAGAGACAGTGCGACTGGCACAAGACAGAGCGGAGTTTAGGGCTGTTGTACATAGGGTCGCTATGAGTCGCAGGCGACTCGACGGCACATAACAACAACATAACAGTGGTAAGAAACTGCTCTGCAATCTCAAAGGCATGTGGTTTGAAGCCACCAGCTGCTCTGTGGAATAAAAATGAACAATCTCCTCCTGTGTGATTTACAGTTTCTGAAAACCTGCTTAAGGTCAACTTTGGGTTTTGACTCAGTACGTAACCACAGCAAAAATACTTATCCATATAACGGTACAAGATGCTCCAAAGAGTTACTTATAACAGGGGTCATCAGTGTCAGAAACTTACATTTCTGTAGCAGTCTGTCATGTTTTCATCCAAGTCTTTGGTTTGGAAAGCTCAAGTCCAAAGCCGACATTCAGCACACAGTGCACACTTCATGTGTAGGACCTGGAGCTCCTGCCGAGGAAGAGGAGAGGAAGCGCAGCATACAGAGGGTTATCTTCGTGAGGAGGGATTCTAGGGAGCACTGGGGGACATAGTGGGATGTGGTTGTTTCCAAGTTCAGGGCCAGGGGAAAAATCATGGAGACAGTGTACCCTCAAGAACCAAACCCCTGCCCCTGGTGCCGGTTCCTGGCAGCCCTCCAGCAGGTTCCCGGGGCTGTAAATGTTACAGGAGATGACAGCCCATCTTTCTCCTGGAGAGCAGATGGTGGACTCGAGCCACTGTCCTTTCTGATCACAGCACAGCACGTTACGCACTATGCCACCAGGACATTTTTTAAATTAAAGCGTTGTTCATAATAATTAGAAATTAAAAAGAAAACACATCAATAAAAAAATTAGTTAAAATCCAAGGGGAGCTCAGGTGGCCTAGTGGCAAGAAGCTCTACTGCAGTCTCAGAGGTACACAGTTTGAATCCACCAGATTCTCTGCTGGAGAAAGAGGGGCAATCTCCTGTACCAGTCAGATCCAACTTGACAGTACACACACACACACACACACACGAAAATAAAAAAAAATTAAAAATTGGTTAAAATCCACTGGGAATTGTTAAAGGCGTTCTAGGTACATGATATTTCTTATACCAGAGGGTACTATAAACTTAATCTTTCTCTATGTGTAAAGAGGATATTAGCCTGTGTTGTAGAATGGCATAAAAAGGAAGAGTAAAAACAACTAGCAGAGAAACTTTGTCAGCAGAAATAAAGGCAAAGTCACCTATTGGAGTAAGTGTAGGAAATTATTACATTAATAAATAAATGTGAATGTAATGAACGTTCATCATCATCACTGCTGTGGTTTGATTGTTTTCAAAGTCTGGCTCTACTGCAAGCAAGGACGGCTTGGACATTTTCTAAACGTTTCAAAGTAGAAAAAAATATTTGGATAGAAACAAAGGTTGGGAGACCTTCCTTAAGAGTTAAAATGACACACGTGTGTGTGTCTGTGTGTCTGTGTCTGTGTCTGTGTCTGTGTCTGTGTCTGTGTCTGTGTCTGTGTCTGTGTCTGTGTGTCCTAGAACATTTTCCTTTGCTCTCAATCCTGCCAGAGTGTTCACTATGCATCTGGATAACGTGCTTTAGATCACTGTCTGCACGGTGGTGTCGCATGCTTCCTGCTCCAGGATATAAACTGGCTGCTGACTTTGTTCCTCTCTGTTCTTAGGATGAGCGATCACCTGCCAAACTTTTGAGACAGCGCGCGGCTTAGAGGACGGCTCATCTAAATAAAGGCCGGCTGGAGCAACGCTGCTGGGACTTAATCCCTCGCTAACTACGGGGTGACAGAAGGCTGCTCTGAAGGTTTCTTCCCCCCAGGGTTCCAGACTGCAAGCTCTTGACCGGCAACTTGACCGAAAAGAGAATCAGGAAATGAAGAAGTTGGGAGATGCGCACCCGCGGCAGGGGTGCGCGGGGTCCCCCGGGGCTGACAGCCACCAGGATGCAGGAATCCCCGGGCGGCAATAGAGTGCTGGGGCCTTGGTCCCGGGACGCAATCGGTCACTGCCGAGAGCAGAACCCACGCGCGGCCCGGGAAGCCGTGAAGAGCAGGCCCGGAGGCGGCCCCGGGCGTCTGGCTGCGCGTGGCTGTGCGGCTGGTGTCAGGCCCGGCGGGTGCCGTGCCCGCCTCGGTGACATGTCCCCTCCGGGCGGCCAAGCTCGCCGCTGCGCCGCCGACTGAGGTTGGAGACCCGGGGCGCAGGCAGCGCGCCGCGCTCAGCCCCTGCGCGCTGCGCCCCGCGCGCTTCCTTCCCCACGTGCGCCGCTGCGGACATGGAGACGTGAGCGCGCGCTGGACGATGACTGCCGTGTACGCCAATGGGGGCAGCCTGCTGAACGCGCACTGCGCCAGGTGGGACCGGCGCGACAGCGTGGAGAGCCGCTGTCACACCAGAGAAGAGGACGAGGGCCAGCCCTGCCAGCTGACACCGTTCGAGAAGCTGACGCAGGACATGTCCCACGATGAGAAGGTGGTCAGAGAGATCACCCTGGGCAAACGGGTCGGCTTCTACCGCATCCGAGGGGAAATTGGAAGCGGAAACTTCTCCCAAGTAAAGCTGGGAATCCACTCCCTAACCAAAGGTAGGCTCACCCCAGCGGGTCCCTGGGTCTGGCTTCGGGGTGGGGCTCAGGGCCGGGGCCGGACGCCAGCGGCTTTTGTCGCAGTTAATGTCCACAGTGGTGCCTGGAAGTCAGTGTTTTATTTCACTTTAGAGATACAGCCACAAAAATGGTAAGCATGGCCCACCCGAAGGCACAGGGTCTGAAGAGTCAGTCGTGGGCTTTAAGGAAATCCTTTAAGGGTAGAGTTTGAGCTAGGCGTCCCGGAGACAGAGGGGTTTGGGGTGCAGTGATTCTAGGAGAGGATTGTTGTGTACAGACGAGTGGAGCACAGCAGACCCTCAGGTTTGCAGAGGCAACAAAGTGCACCAGAGGAGAAGGTCCATCGTTAGCCCATGGAGCAGCTGGTGGATTGAACCGGGCGGCTGGGGGTTGTCAGATCAGCTCTTTACGCTAATCCCCCAGCCCTCCTTGGAGAGAGGAGGGTGAGCTGAGGAGACTGGGAGCAAAAGCGTTAGGATGAGAACACGGCTACGGGGCAGTTCCTCCCCGCCGCTCTTTTGTCTGTTGATCGTACTGTAAATTGCTGGGATGCTGAAAATTCTGTCAGTGGATTTCAAATCCCAGCAGTGGGATTTGTCCCATACTGGACAGGTTTCAGTGGAGTTTCCAAGATTGAAACAAACTAAGCAGAAGGACTTGGCAATCTTCATTAAAAAAAATTGCCAAAAAAATTTTACTGAATACCAGAGGAATCTTGTCTAGTACAGATGCACCCAGGTATCTCAGTACATCAGATAATTTTCCTATTCGGGTAGAAGAGATTCAAGATAATTTTTTGGTTTGTCTGGACTTCTTTTCATTTTCTCCAGCCTCAATTTGAACGAAAGTATGATCTTGAATCTATTCTACCTGAAATTCAAAATCATCTTAAGAATAAATTTGAAGCACTGAACACCAATGATTGAAGATGAGATGGGTTGTGGGATGACATTAAGGTCATCATCCATGAAGAGAACAAAAGGCCATTACAAAGACAGAGGAGAAAGAAAAACCCAAAATGAATGTCAGAAGAGACTTAAAATTGCTCTAGAATGTGGAGAAGCCAAAACAAAGGGAAAACATGCCAAAGTAAAAGAGCTGAACGGAAGATTTCAAAGGGCAGCTAGAGTAGACAAAACAAAAGGTTATAATGGAATGCGCAGAGAGCTGGAACTGGAGAATAAAAAGGGAAGAACTCACTCTGCGTTTCTCAAGCTGAGAGAACTGGAAAACAAATTTAAGCCTCGAGTTGCAATATTGAAAGATGCTTTAGGCAATGTAGTGAATGACCCAGGAAGCGTCAAAAGAAGATGGAAGGAATGTACAGAGTCACTGTACCAAAAGAACTGATTGATCTTGAAAAATTTTAGGGAAGTACCATGTGAGCAGGAGCCAGTAGTAGTGAAGGAGCAACTGGAAGGTGCATGGAAGTCATTGGCAAAAATTAAGGCCCCAGGAATTGATCGGATACCAATTGACTTATGCCATCACCAGTCTATGCCAGGAAATTTGGAGGACAGCTGTCTGATCAATAGATTGGAAGAGGTCCATATTTGTCCCATTCCCAAGAAAGGTGATCCATCAGCATGTGGGAGTTATTGAACAATATCATTAACACCACATGCAAGCAAAATACTACTGAAGAGCATTCAGAAATAGCTAGAACAGTAAGCACATAGACAGGAAACTACCAGAAGTGTAAGCAGGATTTAAAAGAGGCCATGGCACCAGAAATATCACTGCAGATGTCAGATGGATCCTGGCTGTCAATTTATGCTTTATTGACTATGCAAAGGCATTTGTGTGGATCATAGCAAGAGGGACATCATGCTTGGGAGGGTGGAGGGACAGCACAGGAGGGGAAGACCCTCTATGAGATGGATTGATTCAGTGACTGGGATAATTGGGATGGGAGTGTCAGAGACAGTGCGACTGGCACGGGATAGAGCAGGGTTTAGGGCTGTTGTACATAGGGTCGCTATGAGTCACAAACAACTCGATGGCACATAATAACAACAACATGCAAAACCTACATCTAGACCAAGAGGCTGTTGTGTGAACAGAGCAAACGGGCACTATTTGTTAAGTGTCATCAAGTCTTAATGACCCTATGCACAATAGTTCTGAACCCTGCTTATCCTGAGCCAATCTCACTGTCTCTGACACACCTCCTATTGCCCCACCCCTTGGATCAATCTGTCTCATCCAGGGTCGTCTTCTCTTATGCCGTCCTTTCATACTTCCAAACACGGTATTTTTCTCCAGGAAATGGTCCCTCCTGGCAACATGCCCAAAGGCAGGGCTTCAAAATTCTTGCCTCCAAAGAGCAACTTGGCTTCACTCTCTTCAGGACAAACCTGTTTGTTCTCTTGGAACCCTTCTCCAACACCACAGCTCAAAGGCATCAATTCTTCTTCTGCCATCCTTATTCATTGTCCACCTTTTCAATCTATACACATTACAGATCATTCGGTAGGCTAGACTTTATGAAGAGAGATGTGTCATCAGAATTGGAGGAAAACTCAACAGCCTGCCTTATGCAGATAAGACAAGCTTGCTTACTGAAACGGAATAGGTTCTGGAGTTGAGCTTCAATCCATATTGAAGTTCTTGACCTTCTGCAGCAAGTGTTTCATGTTCTCCTCAATTTCAGCAAGCAAGGTTGCATCATCTGCATAATGGAGGTTGCTGAGTCTTCCTCCAATCCTGGTGCCACTCTCCTAGTAAAGCCCAGCCTCCCAAATTATCTGTGCCACATACCGATTGAAAATGGAGACAACATGCATCTCTGAAAGCTTTAGTCTTTGATTTTCTTCAGTAAGAACTTTGATGCTTTCTGCATCAAGATTTTTCCCATAGAATCCTTCAGTATTAGAATTTGATGCTTGAATTTGTTCTTAAAATTCTGTTCTTTCAGCTTAAGAATTGCCAAGTGTGTTCATTCTTCCCTTTTGATTTTCTGACTCCAAGTCTTTGCACATATTTCACTTTGTCTTCTCGAGCTACCCTTTGAAATAATCTGTTCACCTGACTTATGCCATCACTTCTTTATGGGAAGCCAAACTTTATACCAAATATTATATGAAAATCCTTGTTCAGGAATTGAAGGAATTACAGATACATAAATTAGGATTTCTCTTGTGGCAGATCCTAGAAAATGAGCTGTTTGTTCCCTACAAGACAGGAGACAGCAAGGGGCCCCTTACAGAGGGAGTGTTACTTCCTGAGCTCGAGTTCACCCTGAGGCATCAAGGTTAATAGTTAAGGGTAAACCAAATTCTTACATTTGTGGACCCCTCCCTCCTGAGTCAAGCAGAAGGTTTTCTATAGAAAGAGCTTGGCTTCATTTGCTTTGAATTCTCTTTGTGATTTACTTCCTGATAATTTTCAATAAAGACACAGAGAAGCTTGGCTTGGGGTCTTCAGTCCGAGAACTGCTGGCCCCCTGTTTTATGCTCTCTGCTCTATCACATTCTTAGCTGTTTGTCCCCTTATTAATAATTGTAAAATTATTCCAATCTTTGGGACCCTCAGTCTGCAACACTTCTTTCCTTTGCTTTAGCTTTTCTAGATTGAAGAGCAAGTCTCTTCTGACATCCATTCTGGTCTTTTCTTTCTTTCCTCTTTTTATTGACCTTTTGTTTTCTTTATGATGATGTCCTTGATATCACCCCACCGTTCATCATCTGATTTTCAGTCATTGGTGTTTAGTGCATCAAATTTTTTCTTAAGGTGCTTTTCAAATCCGTGTGGGATAAACACAGGTTGTATTTTGGCTTTTGTCAACTTGTTTTATTTTTCTTCAGTTTTAATTTGAACTAGTATATGAGTAATTGCTAAACTGTTTCACAATTATTTCCTGGTAACCATCAATGACCATTGGGTCATTGTAAATATATTTTTTGTATGTAAATAAAAAAAACCACTATATAAGTCTGAATTTTATAATTTCATAAAGATGAGTTCCTCTGACATTTGTCTTTATGCGATTGACTGACTTTGCTTAGCATGATGTCCTCTCAGTTTCTACATGTTGTGAGATGTTTTGGGTAGCTGTTTTTCTTTATGGCTGCCTAGAGTAATTGATACCTTTGAGCTGTGGTATTGGAGAAGAGTGCTGAATATCGTATGGACTGTGAAAAGAACAAACATATATGTATTGTAGAAGGTGCGGCCAGAGTGCTCTTTAAAGTCAGAGCTGTGGAAGCTTCATCTTTTACACTTTGGACATGTTGCTAGAAGAAGCTTTTCCTTGGAAAGGGGCGTTATGCTTGGAAAGATGCAGCCTAGTGCAGGAGAAGCAGCTCCCCCAGGAGACAGATTGACATGGTGACTGTGGCAATGGGCTCAGGTGTATCAGAGATGATGAAGGCGGCACAGGAGAGGACAAGGGTCGGGTCTGTTGGTCATGGGGTTACTGTGAATTTATGTGACTTGATGGCATCTAACAAAAACAAGTATCTCATTGTGTGTATGTGCACCATTGTGTCTATTTATGGCCGCTTAATTGTTTCCACTTTTCGCTACTGTAACTAGTGCCATAAGGACCTTAAGTGTGCATATGTTGGTTGTGCCTCTTCTATCAGATCCCTTGGGTTTTCCTGTAAAAGGAGCACTGACCATGTGGGGACAGCTGAGTCCGACCTCTGCTAACACTACAAAGGGTAACTCCCTATTAACAACATCCACAGTAGAAAACTGACCCCCAGAAGGTCAGTTATGGCCCCCCACTCTGCTACAATTACTTCTCCTAGTTACTAGGTCTGAAATTCATAGCAAATGACCACACAGACACTGTAGAATCTCTTTTTACTCACAGTCATGGGGTTTATTAGGGAAACAAGTAGGGAAGGGGGAGGACAAAGTATATTCTGAAAGTCCAAGTTTGTGAGCAGTGCAGGTCCAGGTTCATAAACAGTGATCCTAAGTAAGGTTAACAGCAAGACACATCTCTCAAATAATTCAGACAACTTTTGTTTGTTTGGTTTTGGTTGAGGTGTTTTCTGGTTTTTTAATTTTACACTTATTTATTTACAAAGTTTGAATACATTGTTTTTCACTCAAGATCCTTCTCATTTCCTTCAGCTTTCCCATTAAATTGTGCACCCCTGCGATTACCACCACCACCTCACCCGTCCTCACCCCTCTGTTTTCACCCTCCCCCTGCCTTGGGTCCTCATACTCATTCGACCATAATAGTTTTGTACAGTATTTGTCCTTATGGGACTGAGTTAGTTCACTCAGCGTAATGCTCTCCAGTCTCTTCCAAGTTACGTAGTCATTTACAAAATCATTATTCCTGTGTTCTATAGAGTATTCCATTGTATGAATGTACCCCAACTTTTTAATCCATTCATTTGTTGTTGGACATCTAGGCTGTTTCCAAGTTCTTGTGATGGTGACTAATGCAGCTATGAACATTGATGTACAAGTTTCCATTGGAGCCTCAGTTCTCATATTCTTGGTGTATATGCCAAGCAGTTGAATAGCTGGGTCATGTCCAGCTTTTTTTAGGAAGCACCAAACTTCCTTCCAGAGTGGTTGTACCATTTTACAGTCCCACAAACAATGTGTAAGTGGTCCTATCTCCAACATCCTCACCAACATGTATTACTTGCTGTCCTGTTAAACTTTGCCACTGCTACTGAAGTGAGACGGTATCTCATTGTGGTTTTTCTTTGCATCTCTCTTATTGCCAGTGATTTTGAGCATTTCTTCATGTGTCTGTTGGCCATTCAGATATCTTCCTCTGTGAAAATTCTTTCCAAATCAGATGACTTTTCAGTCAACAGTAAGACGCCTCTGTGGCAGGAGCGTCTGGTCCTAAAGCATGTGTGCTTCTTTCTTCATTTTTTTCTTGGTGGTGTTAATGTACCCCAAATCCACCACTGCATCTGCTCTATTTGTTGCTGTTTGTTGTCAGATCGTAACCGACCCATAGCCGGCCCTCTGGCAGGTTTTCAGAGGCAGTTAATCACATGGAAAGAGACTGCTCATCCTTCTCCCGCAGAGTGGCTGGTGACCTTGAACCACAGTGCCTTCATCTTCTTGACACTAGACCACCAGACCTGTTCAGTTGAGTGGTAGCCAGTCCCACTTCCTAAACAACATGCCTCCAGAAACTCTATGAACTTTGATAAATGTTGATAGTTATTGAAAGGCTTCAGGCCTTTTGTTCCTAGGGTTGCTATGAGTCATGCTCAACTCAAAGACAATCAACAACAACAACAACAACAATCCCCTTGTGGATAGGCTAACACGCCATGTATGGAAGAAATGGCTCATGGAGCTGTTGATGATGTAGGTGGACCACCTGCTCACCAAGTAACTGGATCAGATTAGAAACAGCAGTCCAGGGAAGCCACATTTTCAGCAAGACCTACTACATCACGATACCTAGGAGGGGAATTGTTAGATCATCGTGTTCTATTTCAGTCCATCAACAGAGAACTACCAGAAATACAAGCTGGGCTTAGAAGAGACCATGGCACTAGAAACATAGCCAATGTTAGATGGCCCAAAGCAGAGTACCAGAAGAATGTCTATCATTCTTTGCTTCATTAACTATGCAAAGGCATTTTTCATTAACTATACAAAAGCATTTGACTATGTGGATCACAACAAATTTTTGCTAATGTTGAGAAGAATGGGAATCCCAGAATACTTGATTGTGATCATCTGAAACCTGTACTTTGATCAGGAGGCAGCCATCAGAACAGAGCAAGGAAACACTGTATGGTTCAAAATCAGGAAAGGAGTGGGTCAGGGATGCATCATGTTGCCATATCTTTTCAATCTGTATGTGAAATAGATCATTCAGAAGGCTGGGATTTATAAGGAGGAATGTGACATCAGGATTAGAGGAAAACTCATCAACAACTTGTGTATGCAGATGATACAACCTTGCTTGCTGAAACTGAGGAGGACCTGAAGTGTTTGCTGCAGAAGGTCAAGGATTACAGTGTTCAATATGGATTGAAGTTCAGCATCCAGAAGACAAATATTCTCACAACAGTGCCATTTAGCAGCACCATGATAGATGTGGAAGAGATTGAGATTGTTAACAATTACAGCTTGCTTGGCTCCACAGTCAACACTCTTGGGATCAGCAGTCAGAAAATCAAAAGACAAATTGCACTGGGGAAGTCTGCTATCAGGGACCTCTCCAAAGTGCTAAAGAGTAATGAGTCAGTCTAGGAACTAAGGAGCACCTGATCCAGGCCATAGTCTTCACAATTATGTGCTATGCATCAGAGAGCTAGAGAGTGACTAAGGATGATAGAAGAAGAATCAATGTTTTTAAGCTGGCCTGGAGAAGAGTTTTGAACATACCATGGACCACTGGGAGAACTAACAAGTCTATCTTAGAGAAGGTGAAATCAAGTTTCTCCTTGGAGGCAAGTATTTTGAAGTTTCGTCTCACATACTTTGGACATGTGCCAGGAGGGACTGGTCCTTGGAGAAGGACATCATACTCAAAAGGGTGGATGGACAGCGCAGGAAAGGAAGGCTCCAAATGAGATATATTGACACAGTACCTGAGGTAATGGGGGTACATGTATTGGAGTCAGTAAGATTGGCTCAAGACAGGGAAGATTTCAGAGCTGCTGTACATAGTAGGGTCACTATGAGTTGCAGGCAGCTCAATGGCACATAACAACAACATCAAAATAAAAATGTTCTCCACAGTAGTTGCACAATTCAATTCCCCAGTAGCTGACACTTCAGCAGATTTTTGGATGTTATAAATCACACAGGAGATTGACCTTCTCTCTTCCACTGTGCTGATGGTGGATTTGAACCGAGAGGTGTCACCTTTGAATTAGGACTATCCCCATTTCTCTCTCAGCTAACATTTGTGTTTGGTATGTTGGTTATTGTTGTCTTTTTTTTTTCCTTTTAAGAAGCAATGCCATTTTAGCAAGCATGAAGTGATACTTTTATTGACTGGAAGAGATCTATATTTGTTCCCATTCCAAAGAAAAGTGACCCAACAGAGTGTGGAAATTATTGAATAATGTCACGTGCAAGCAAGATTCTGCTGAAAATTATCCAAAAACGACTGGAGCAGTAAATCAACAAAGAACTGCCAGATGTGCAGGCCGGATTTAGAAGAGGTCGTGGTACTGGGGATATTATAGCTAATGTTAGCTAGATCTTGGCTGAAAGCAGAAAACCATAGATATGTCTATCTGTGCTTCATTGACTATGCAAAGATGTTTGACTGTGTGGATCACAACTAAATGTGACTGACTCTGAAAAGAA
>NW_006400249.1:224727-236012 GCF_000299155.1 Elephantulus edwardii | reverse complement strand
ACTGGACCTATTGGCAGTGTCAGGATGGATGACGAAGAGATTGAGACACAACAACCTACTTGCTGAAAATGAGGAGGACCTGAAGTGCTTGCTGCAGAGGGTCAAGGACTGCTTCAACATCAAGAAAATGAAGATTCTCACCACTGGGCTGATTAGCAGCATCATGATAGATGGTGAAGAGATTGAGATTGTTAACCGCTTTAGTTTGCTTGGCTCTACAGTGAACACTCTTGCTACCAACAGCCAGGAAATCAAGAGACAAATTGCATTGAAAAAATCAGCTGTCAGGAACCTCTCCAGAGTAATGATATCAGTCTGGAAACTAAGATATGCCTGATCCATGCCATAGTCTTCTCAATTGCCTGCTATGCGTCAGAGATCAGGACAATGACTAGGGATGACAGAAAGAGAATTGATTCCTTTGAGCTGTGGTGCTGGAGAAGAGTGTTGAATATGCCATGGATGGCCAGGACAACAAACAGGTTCATCCTGGAGAGGGTTAAACCAGGCTGCTCCTTGGAGGCAAGGATTCTGAAGCTTTGTCTGACATAATCTGGGCATGTTACAAGGAGGGACAAGTCCTTGGAGAGGGACGTCATGCTTGGAAAGGTGGGAGATGAAGAAAGAGAGGGAGACCATCGATAAGATGGTTTGATACAGTGACTGAGGGAATTAGGTAGGTGGGTCAGAGACGGTAAAGTTGGTACAGGATAGAGCAGGTTGCAAGGCTGTTGTACATATAGTCGCTATGAGTTACATGCAACTTAATGGCACATAACAACAACAGTGACTACTGATTGAGTGCATCTTTTCATATGTTTGTTGGTAACTGAAACATTCTTGGTATAGTGTTAGTTAATGTCTTTTTCTTTGTTTATGGCTCATTTTTTAAATTGTGTTGTCTTTTTTTTGAGTTGTAGAAGTTCCACAGATACTATGAATATTATGTATTTATCACAGACATTATCCCTGATGATTTTCCCCAGTTGGTAGCTTGTCTTTTTACACTTTTGTGGAAGTCTTAGGATGAATATAAGCATTTTATTTTTATGAGATCTCATCAAATTTGTCTTCTGCTCCTTATGCGTTGTACCAATGTTTGTGTTTGAGAATCTATCTTTGAGAAAAATTACATTCCAGAGGTTTGACACATTCTTCCAGGAACATTATTAGGTCTTTGATCCATTCTGAGTTAGTTTTGTTGTGTATGGTGAGACATATAGGTTCTATTTTTTTTAATGTGGATACCAGGTTTGTCCCAATATTTATTTAAAGAATTATTTCTTCCCCTCAGAATAAAACTGAAAATTGCACTAGATTAAAAACAAAGGGAAAACATGCCAAAGTAAAACAGCTGAACAGATTTCAAAAGGCAGCTCGAGAAGACAAAGCATTATAATGGAATGTGCCGAAAGCTCTGATTGGAAAATAAAAAGGGAAGAACTCGCTCAGTATTTCTCAAATTGAGAGAACTGAAAAAACAAATTTAAGCTTTAAGTTGCAATATTACAAGATACAATGCGCAATATATTGAATGACCCAAGAAACATCTAAAGAAAATGGAGGGAATACACAGAGTCACTGTACCAAAAAGAACTGATTAACCTTGAAAAATTTCAGGATGTACCATATGAGTAGGAACCAATGGTAATGAAGGAGGAAGTGGAAGCTGCATTGAAGGCATTGGCAAAAAATAAGGCCCCAGGAATCAATGGGATACCGACTGACTTGTTTCAATTAACAAGTGCAGCCTTGGATGTACTTGCCAGTCTATGCAAGGGAATTTGGAAGATAGCTATCTGGCCAATGGTTTGGAAGAGGTCTATATTTGTTCCCATTCCCAAGAAAGGTGATCCAACAGAATGTGGAGACTATTGAACAATATCATTAATATTACATGCAGGCGAAATACTTCTGAAGATCATTCAAAAACAGGGAAATTGGAAGAATCTGTTCTGGAAAACAATGTATTTGAATTTTGTAAATAAACTAGTATAAAGGGGGGAAAAATAAAAAAGCTCACTGGAAAAAAATAAAAAAAAGAAGGGGAAAGAAACACCAGCCAGCTAGAACAATACATAGATAAGGAGTTACCAGAAACTCAAGCATGCTTTTAGGAGAGTCTGTGGTACCAGGGATCTCATTGCTGATGTCAGATGGATCCTGGCTTAAAGTAAAGAATACCAGAAGAATGTCTATGTGTGCTTTATTGACTCTGCAAAGGCGTTTGACTGTGTGGATCTTAACAAGTTATGGCTGACATTGAGAAGAATGGGAATCCCAGAGCACTTGATTTTGCTCATGTGAAACCTATACCTGGACGAGGAGGCTGTTGTGTAAATAAAAGAGAGGGAATACTGTTGTTGTTGTTGTTGTTGTGTATCATTGAGTCAGAACCGATCCATCGCTGACCCTCCAGTGGGTTTTTAGAGGCAGTTAATCGCATGGGAGGAGATTTCCTATCCTTCTCCAGTGGAGCAACCAGTTGGCCTTGAACTGTGTACAGTGGAGCTTCTTACCACTAGGTCACCAAAGCTCCCGAAGGAGCTTTAAGGAATGCTTCAGGGTTGTATTCTCTGCCCATATTAATTCAATCTGTATGTTAAGAAAATTCTTTGAGAAGCTGCACTCTATGAAAAGGAGTGTGGCATCAGGATTGGAGGGAGACTCATCAATATCCTGTGTTATGCAGATGACACAACCTTGCTTGCTGACAGTGAGGAGGACTTGAAGCCTTGTTGCAGAAGATCGAAAAATGCAGCCTTCAGTATGCACTGCATCTGAACGTCAAGAAAACAAAGATTCTTACCACTGGCCCTATAGGCAACATGTATGGAAAAAAGAGTGAAACTGTCAATGATATCATCTTACTTGGATCCACAGTTAACACCCTTGGTACAAGCAGTCCAGAAATCAGGAGACATATTTCACTGGGAAAGTCTGCAATTAGGGACCTGTTCAGATTGTTGAGGAGTAATGATGTCAGATTGAGAACTAACATGTGTCCTGAGTCAGGCCATAGTCTTTCCAATCGCCTGCTATGCTTCTGAGAGCTGGGGACTGAATAAGGATGACAGAAGAAGAATTTGAGCTGCCTTTGAGCTGTGGTGTTGGAGAAGAGCACTGAACATCTCATGAACTGCCAAAAGAACAAACAAATATGTCTTGGAGAAAATTCAGCCAGAGTGCTCTTTGGAGGCAAAATTATACAGTTTTACCTCATATACTTCAGGCGTATTGCTAGGAGAGGCTATTTCTTGGAGAGGGACATGATGCTGGGAAAGGCAGAGGGTTGGCAAAAGAAAAGAAGACCCTCATCCAGGTGAACTGACACGGCGACTGCTGCAATGGACTCGAGTGTGTCAGGAAGTATGAGTTCGGCGCAGGACAGGACAGGACAGGGTTCAGATCTGTTGTTTTTAGGGTTGCTGTGGGTGGTACTGGACTTGACGGCACCTAACAACTAACAACAGTCACCTCGGAATAAATGATTTCCTTCTTGTTGAAAATCGGCTGTATATAGAGGGCTGGATTTTTTTCCAGGCTGTCAATTCTGTTCCATTGGTTTCTGCGTTTATTGTTGAACAGTACCAGACTATATAAATTACGGTACCTATGTAATATGAGATCAAGAACTGTGAGAACTTCTGCTTTGCTCTTCTTTGTTGTTCTTTTCTCTGAAGGAGCTATGGTGGCATAGTCGTAGGGAGTTGTGCTGCTAACCCAAAGGTTCACATCCACCATCGGCACCGGGGAAGAGAGGTGGACAATGCACTGTGTGACTTACAGCCTTCAAGAACCTGTTGAAGGGTCTGCTACGAGTTGGTTCATCTTGCTGGCAGTGAGAGAGAGTTCTTCAAGATTGCTTTGGGGCCTTTTCCCTTTCTGTAAAATATGGTGACTAGTTTTTCCCATTTCAGTAAAGAGTGCTGTTAGAAGTTTCTTTTTAAGATTTTATTTTATTAATTTTAATGAACATTTACAGAGATTTTGGATTTCATTCATTCATTGTTGCACTTCTCTCCCTGCCTATCCCTCCCCCCCAGTTTGCTCTTCTCTTTGAAAACTAAAAGAAACTAAAAGAAAACTGAAAGTAAAAGTCCTTCATTGGTATACAGTCCCCCCTCCCCTGCCCCAGTACACTCCACTATGCAACCTTCATTCTGGACTCTTGTCATGACCATAATACCCAATCATATATCGCTTTTAAATTGTTCTCTCCCTCATCTGTTTCAATGCAGTATACATTATTAAACCCATCTTTCTCAGTCTCTCCCCAAACCCAATGTCAGTCCTGTTTTACAACAGTGGCACCATGCAGTGTTTGTTCTTTTGTGACTGAGATACTTCGCTCAGCATAATGTCCTCCAGGGTCACCCATTTTGAATAATATTGCATGAGTTCCTTGTTTTTCAATGCAGTGTAGTATTCCATTGTGTGAATATGCCACAGCTTCTCTATCCACTCTTTTGTTGATGGGCACTTAAGTTGTTTCCAACTCCTTGCTATTGTGAACAAAGCTACAATAAACATGGGTGTGCATATATCTGCTTGGGTGGCAGTTATGGTCTCTTTAGGGTATATTACCAGTAGTGGAATTGCTGGGGCAAATGGTGTCTCTATTTGCAACTTTTTGAGAAAGTGCCATACTGCCTTCCACATTGGTTGCACCATTTTACACTCCCACCAACAGTGAATAAGGGTTCCAGTTTCTCCACAACCTCGCCAGCATTTGTTGCTTGCTGTTCTGTTAAATTTTGCTGTTCTTACTGGGGTGAGATGGTATCTCATAGTTGTTTTGATTTGAATCTCTATTAGAACTAGGGATTCTGAACATTTCTTCATGTGTTTGTTGGCCATCTGAATGTCTTCTTTGGTGAAGTGTCTGTTCATATCCTGCGCCCATTTTTCTATTGGATTATTGACCTTTATCTCATTGTGGTGTAGAATTTTGATTGGAAGAAATCTTTCTCTCTTACTTCCTGAATCGTGTGAATAGTTCGTTGTCAGTGCCTTTTTAAATATCAGTGTATACAAGTACTTTAATGTCACTCTATCACATTTTTTCTTTTTTATATAAACTTTTTTATTTTATACTGGCTTGCTTACAAAGTTCGTATACATTGTTTTACCCCTTAACCCCCTCTCCACCCATCAGATTGTGTGACCCTGTGATTACTGCCCCCCTGCCCATCCTCACCCTGCTGTGCCCCCTCTCCCTTAGATCCTCATGCAGGTTTTACTAGTTATCCATTCCTACAATAATGGTCTCATAGCCTATTTGTCCTTAAGGGACTGAGTTAGTTCACTTAGCATAACACTCTCACCTTTTAAAGAGCACACAATATTACAGAGTGGTTGCATAAATTCTTTAACACAGCGCCTGCCATTGACACTTACATTGTTTCTAAATCATTGCTGTGATTTATAACACGACAGAGAATACCCGTTTCCATGTGCCTTTGCCAAGTAGTGTGACGTTTACCCCGCCACAAGTCAGCTGATTTGGTCAGAAGGCATCTATGTGAAAGGTTTCAGACACAGCACTAGACTGAAGGGACAGCTTTGGAATCTTTACCTGTAAAATTAGAGTAAATCTTTACTTGTAAACTCAAATCTTTGTTCAAATCTAATCAAGCCAGAAGTTGCTCTTTAATGGTACAGAATAAGAAAGAAAGACAGGAAAATGACAGAACCATGCAGGGTTATGGGGGACAACAAACCGAGACAGAAGATATTATTAGGAAGACTGGAAGAGAAATTGGCTCAAACCCTCTCGGGAGAGGAACTCTGAAAAAGACAGTGTCCAGAGCTGTCGAGAGGTCACGGAGGTGGAAGTCCGAGCAAAGGTTACGAGTGGGGTTAACACGGAGTTATTTCGTAAGACTGCAAGTGCAGAGATTGGGTTCCAGCAGAGAGGAAGCGACTAGACTTTGGAATGATACAAATTTGGCACCAAATATTCATGCAGTTATGTACTTCCTAGGCATCCGACATTGTATAAATTATTTAGACTCTCATGTTCTGGGGAAATGAGAAATAACGTGGGCTCTGTGGCATATAGTAGTTACTCAATAAATAGTAGCACTCGTAAGTATACAATTAGTCTTTATTTAGTTACCACAAGAGAAGATGTTTACGATAAAGGGCCGCTGTGGTGGCCCAGCGGTAAGGAGTGGCACTGCCAGCTCAGAGGCACGCGGTGTGAATCCACCAGCCATTCTGAGGAAGAAGATGGGCCGTCTCCTCCTGTGTAAGGTGGAACCTCTGAACCCGCTGTGGGGAGCTGTGCACGGATTCCCACCCAGCAGCACTAACAGAGCAGTAAGGAACGCTCAGGCGCGCTGGCGGTGTCGGCTGTTGACCCAAAGGGGGAGCCTCTTCAGCGGTTCAAATCCACCAGTGTCTTCTCAAGGAAATACGGACAGCGTCCTCCTGGGCCACATTACAACCTTGGGAACCCACTGCACGACCAGCTCTGAGTCAGCTCCACCTTGACAGCCTTGTAAGAGAGTGAGTGAGAGACAAGAATTAAAAATCATTACTTGCTATAAATAAAGGAAATGGCAAAAGTAAACAAATGGAAATATTTTGAAGGAAAGTTACCAAGTTACCGAGTCATGGAAAACCTACAACCAGGAGAGAACAAAATAGATGAATGGGACCGTCTAAGAATCTAATCCCTATGCATATCCAAAAAAAACTTCTTCAGCAGAGTAAGGAAAGCCACAGACTGGGGAAAAAATATTTGGCAATGACATATCTGATAAGGAACTCATACTTAAATCTATAGACTACTCCAGCACCTTGACAAGAAAAAGGTAAACAACCCAATAGCAAAATGGGCACAGGATAGGAATAGATACTTCGCCAAAAAAGACATTCAGATGGCAAACACATATATGAAGAAATGTTCAAAATTCCTAGCTATCAGAGAGATGCAAATAAAAATAACTATGAGAGATCATCTCACCCCAGTAACGATAGCAAAATTCAACAGAGCAGCAAACAATAATGCTGGTGAGGTTGTGGAGAGATTGGAATCCTTATTCATTGCTGGTGGGAGTGTAAAATGGTGCAACCTTTATAGAAGGTTGTGTGGCGTATTCTCAAAAAGTTGAAAATAGAAATACCATTTGACCCAGTAATTCCACTACTGGAAATACACCCCAACGAAACCATAATCATCATCCAAACAGATATATGCACACCTATGTTTATTGCTGTGTTATTTACAATAGCAAAGAGTTGGAAGCAACCCAAATGCCCTTCAACAAATGAATGGATAGGAAAATGATGATATACTCATACCAGTGGAATACTACACAGCACTGAAAAACAATGAACTTGTAAAACATTACACAAGTGGGGAACCATGGAGGGCATTATCCTGAGTGAAATATCTCGGTCACAAAAGAATAAATTTTGCATAGCACCTGTTAGTTATGAAGCAGTTCTGACATGGGGGGTTGGGAGGAGAATAGGATAAGAGTGGATAGGTAAAGGACCATTGCATTGGAACAGATGAAAGAAAGAGCTGTGTAAAATGAATATATGAATATACACACAACAGCAGCCCAGAATAAGTAATGTATCATTGCAAAGAGGACTGGGGAGGGGGAGGTAATTGTGCAACAATGAATGAATATTTAAGAAAAAAAAAGTGAATTGAAGGAGGGGAAAAGGAGGGTGAAGGGGTAAAGGTGCAACAATAAATGAATGAAAATCTAACTTCTCTGTAAATGTTCTTTAAAATCTGAATTGAAATAAATTTTTATTAAACACACACTCGCACACACACAAATATGCCAGCAACCACCCAGGACTTTCTCCTGGGCTTGGTGAGGAGACCTGAAGAAGTGGAGGGAATGAGGCCATGCTATAATTTGCTGCCATTTAAGACTGTATCCATGCACACCATCATCTTGTGCAATGAGCGCTGAAGTCTCCCCTCTGAGAGTCACGGACTTCACTAGACCTTCTATGTTTTACAAGAAATGCAGCCAGAGTGACCGTCTACACCACAGGCCACACGGGGGCTAGAGTAGAGCTCAGCTTCCATGCCACTGCCCAGGCGACCTCAGGATTTGGGCAGGGATGGTGCTGGGGTGCGCAGGAGGCCGTTCTTTCACAGTCCAGCCTGGACCCACTAAATCACGCGGGCACTGCTGTCTTCTGCAGCACCAGACCAGCAAGGTCTCAATCACGCTTCCTCCTGCCTTTCTCTTTCCCCGAAATTATCCCAAAGAGCCTTGCCCTCCAAAACATCTGAAGTGTTGTTGTTAGGTGCCGTCAGGTACAAGTCCCAGTGACCCTGTGAACAGCAGATCTGGACCCTGTCCTAACCTGTGCCGTCCTCACAACCTCTGACACATGCCAGTCCATTGCTTCACTCACTGTGTCCATCAATCCATCTGGTTGAGGGTCATTCTCTTCTTCGCTGACCCTCCCCCGTTCCAAGCATGATATCTCTTTCCAAAGAATAGCCTTGCCTAGCAACATGTCCAAAGTATGTGGGAATAATAATCAGGGAACAATAAAGTGTATAACCAAGATGAACAGGAACGATAAAATACTAACTAAAACGCAGAGAAGACATCTGACTCCTGGATGCTGTGCACGTGGGTGTCTGGATGCATCTCCTCCTTCTGACCTGCCTCGGAGCAGCCCTGCTTTCAAAAGATGCACCGTTCTCTGGAGATGGGGTGTTCTGTGCAGAAGAGATCAGGAAAGCCAAAAGCAGACAGTGCAAGAATCAGGTCAACATAGGAGTTCAAGAAGCCGGGAAATGAATGGCAGGTGGATAGACACACTAGCGTGAGGTGACAGAAAAACAAGGAAATGAATCCCTGACTTCTCTTCCTGGGAGGCTGGAGATGGTCCAGCCCTAGAACCATGCTGCACTGCTCGTCTGGGGTTCTGATCTTGAGCTGCCACGTCAAAATGTGAGGATGACGCAAATGAGACGTGTGAGGAGCCAGACGCAGGTCACTGTGAGGAGATGAAGGAAGAGTGCGTGGGGGTCCGGGATCTAGGAGGAGAAGAACTGGAATCAAGATGTCCTGACTGTGGACTGTGGAAAGGAGGGAGGGTGTCCTGCCATCCTGAGCTGACTGAAGGGCGAGGACGGAGGATCGTTTCAGAAGTGTTATTACTAGTGCGTGGACTAGAAAGCCTTGTTAGGAATATTAAGAACCTGTTGTTGTTGTGTACCAGAGTCGTACTGACCCATAGCTGACCCCCTGGGGGGGGGGGGGGTTCAGAGGCAATTAATCACGCAGGAGATCGCCCATCCTTCTCCCACGGAGCAGCTGGTGGCCTCGAACCACAGGCCTTCATGATTGCAGTGTAGCTTCTTGCCAGTAGGCCACCAGAGCTCCCTAGTTAGTCCCAGTTGCTCTCTATGTATCTGAGAGCTGGACAGTGAATAAGGATAACAGAAGGAGAATTGCTACTTTTGAGCTGTGGTTCTGGAGAAGAGCACTGAACATCCCACAGATCCGAAAGGAACAAATACGTTGGAGGAAGTGCTCCTTACAGACAAGGATAGTGAAATGGTGACTTACTTGCTTTGGGCTTGATGTCAGGAGGGACCATCCCTTGAAAAAGGACATCATGCTAAGAAAGAGGATGTGGGTGGAGAAGGAGAAAAAGACCCTCCAGGAGATGAACTGGCCGAGTGACGCCAGCAAGGGCTCAAGCAAGTCGGAGGATAGTGACGTGGGAGGCGTGGAGGGCTAGACTCAGATCTTGTTCAGAGTCACACATCACTACAAGTCACAGTCGACTTGGTGGCTCTAGCAACCACATTAAAGCCCCACTGCCAGAAAAGAAAAGGTCTCATTGCCAGGCCACGTCGGATTGTGTGGTACACAGAGAGGTGTGCGCGAGCGTGGGCTGCATGCAAACACGAGCAGTCATTAGATTTCCTGGGCCACGTGAACATCACAGTGAGTGAGGGCGAGGCTTCACAGAGGGCAGAGGGCTGCAGTGCGAGGCAGCTCTCAGGGTGGTGGGAACGCTGCCAACAGCTCGGGGTCACTGGAGGGAAGGTCTCCATAGCGTACTCTGAGGATGGGGTCTACATTTTTCTTTTTTTCAGTCTCCCGCATTTATTGTCCAACTTTCACATGTATTAGGAAGCAATTGAAAACACCTCGTTTAAGTCTGGCTTAAGTCTGGCATACTTTAATCTTTAAACTGACTTCCTTGCTCTTTAACATTTTTTTTAATCACAATGGCCATATTTAATAACCAACAGTCCTTTGTTCCATTTCAGACTACAAAATGAGAGAGAAATGGTGTTTGCAGCCATCATTCACACACATTTTGTTTTACAACATTAACTACACTTACTATAATTAATAACAACATCTCATCAACCCCTTATTCTGTATGGCCTATCCTTTGATCCAATTTACCTAATTATTCATGTTTTCCAAGAGGCATTCTTGTGCGTAATTTATTCTTACTTTTAAATTTTTTTCATTATTGTTAAATTTTATTAGTTTTAGTGAACATTTACAGAGATTTTGGGTTTGTTGCACTGTTTTCTCTACCCTCCTCCCCAGTTCGTTCTTATTTCCACCCCCCCGAATGTCTGTTTTAATTGTCCAATTGCCACAGTGCTTTTCAAAGCCAGTTCTGATTAATCTCCTTTGTCAGTGTGTCCTTTGCCATTCCCGAGAGACTTCACCCTGATTCATAAGGAAAAGGGGATGGCGTATTCTCTTAGCTACTTCCTGCTGAAAAGGGACGCTGTAGTATTTTTTAAAAAAATTTAAATTTTTTAATTTACTTTAACGAACACTTACAGAGATTTTGGATTTCCATTCGTTCATTGTTGCATTTTTCTTCCTCTCCATCCCCCCCCCCAAGTTTGAAAAGTAAAAGAAAAATTCCTTCATTGGTATACAATCCCCCCGCACCCCGCTCCTGCCCCAAGTCCACTCCACTATGCAACATAGTGGGTCTACTTTTAGAGCCAACCTCTACAGACAACTACCACGGGGCCCTGCAAGCTGATCTGGCAGCTTAGAGACGAGGGCCCTTCTTAGACTGATTAGAAAAGTCTCAAAAAAGACACACTCAGCTTCTGAATATTTTATGCTCCATACGTAAAAGTCAACGAGATCAGGGTAGGGTAAGAGTGAGAAAAACTGGACAAATTATGTTTACTGCACTGAAGCCGATGAGGGAAAGAATAGTTTAAAAGTAATGTATTTTAGGGCATTATGATTATCATAAGAGTCCGGAATGAGGGTTGCAGAGTGGAGTACACTTGG
>NW_006400249.1:223425-224617 GCF_000299155.1 Elephantulus edwardii | reverse complement strand
GAGGAGCAAACTGGGGGTGGGGATGGGGTGGGCGGGGAGAAAAGTGCAACAATGAATGAATGGAAGTCCAAAATCTCTGCAGATGCTCATTGAAATTATATTTTTCTAAAAAAGTAAAAAAAAAAAGTCAAAGAGACAGCTGGTCCCTTGTGCAGATGCTCCTTGGTGCCTTCACCTCATGTTTCTAAGACTTTCTTCTTCCGTCCTAACATATGACTTCATTGGCTTGCTCATTGTTCCCTGAAGCTGCTAAGCAAAGGTCAGCGGTTCGAACCCTCCAGCCACACTGCGAGAGGCGATGTGGTAATGTGCTTCCGTCAAGATGTGAGTCTTGGAAAGAGGGCGGTTCCCTCTGTTCTCCAGGGTCACGGTGAATCGGGTGAGTCGGAGGGCAGCGAGCCCCTGGCACCCATTTCCACACTTATGACCACTGTGCCAGAGTTCTTCGCAGTCGAAGTTATGCAAGTGGGTCAAACGTGCGCTTCGCAATCCTGACCTCACTGTCTAGCTGCCTAGTGTTGTCTGGAAGATGCCCCTGTACTCAGTGGAAAATCTGCCCCAGTTGGCACAAAAAATGAGTTTGCTTTGGGGAGTGCGGGAAGGCTTTATTTCAGAATAGACATTCATTCATTTTCAAAGTTCAGTCTCCATTGCACAATTAGTCTATTTTGTTACAGACAAATAAACAATAAACTAATTTATGATGCCTCAACTAGGAAATAGGGAGCTCTGGTGGCTTAGTGGTAAGGAGCTGAGCTGCCAATCCAAAGGCGTGCAGTTCAAATCCACCAGCTGCTCCACAGGTGAAGGATGGCCAACTTCCTACGTATGCTAGAAAATAACTATTTGAACATTTGCTGAATATCCTGCTTGATTTTCTTAAATGAAAATGTGTACTTGCATTTTTCTTCATTTGTTGTATGTTGACCATCTTTTCATATCGATAAAGATTAGCATCGTCACTTTGGATACACACCAGATGTTCCATTAGAAAGATGCACCTCACTGTACCACCACCCTCTTGTTGGGTCTCAGAGTTCTTTCTAGTATCACAGCAATCTTCCTTGTTTTATTTTTTAAAAGTTTTAAAAAAATATGTTGTTGTTGTTGTTATTGTTGTTATGTGCCTTTGAGTCACTTGCGACTCATAGCGACCCTATGTACAACAGCCCTGAACTCTGCTCTATCCTGT
>NW_006400249.1:218380-222245 GCF_000299155.1 Elephantulus edwardii | reverse complement strand
ACACAACTTGGTGAGCACATCCAGGGCAGCATCTGTTAGCTGAAATATGTCAACTGGTATACCATCTATTTCTGGGGCATTATTTTTTGCTATACACACATGCATATAACACATTTGCCAAATCAAGATTTACATGTATTCAATTTAGATCTGGGAGTCTGGGCTCTATGAGGAGAAATGTGGTGTCAGGATTGGTGGAAGATCTATCAATAATCTGCGTTATGCAGATGACACAACCCTGCTTGCTGAAACTAAGGAGGACCTGAAGCGCTTCCTGCAGAGGGTCAAGGACTGCAGTCTCCAATATGGATTGAGGCTCAATGTCAAGAAGACAAAGATTCTCACCACTGGACCAATTGGTAGCATTAGGATGGATGGTGAAGAGACTAAGCTTGTTCATAGCTTTAGCCTGTGGATCAGCAGTCAACACTCTTGGCACCAGTAGCCAGGAAATTAAAAGACGTATTGCCATGGCAAAGTCTGCTGCTAGGGACCTCTCCAAAGTACTGAAGAGCAATGATGTCTCTTGGAGACTAAGGTGTGTCCGATACAGGCCATGTCCTTTGCTATCACTTGTTATGCATCAGAGAGTTGGACAGTGACTAAGGAGGATAGAAGGAGAATTGATGCCTTTGAGCTGTGGTGCTGGAAAAGAGTATTGAATATACCCTGGACTGCCAAGAAAGCAAACAGATTCATCCTGGAAAGGGTTAAACCAGGTAGCTCCTTGGAGGCAAGGATTCTGAGGCTCAATCTAACATACTTTGGACATGTTGTGAGGAGGGACCAGTCCTTGGAGAAGGACATCATGCTTGGGAGGGTGGAGGGACAGCGCAGGAGGGGAAGGCCCTCTGTGAGGTGGATTGATTTGGTGACTGGGGTAATTGGGATGGGTGTGTCAGAGACGGTGCGATTGGCACAGGACAGAGCAGAGTTTAGGCCTGTTGTACATAGGGTCGCTATGAGTCGCAAGCGACTCGACAGCACATAACAACAACAACAATAACGTGAGTGGTGAAAACCCATCACCAATGGCCACTGCCACATCTCTCTATCACCATAGACAGGAACTCTGTCCTTTCCCTCCTTCCCCTTCCGCCTGTCCTGGTAACCACTAGAGAGTCTCTTCTAAACTTGCTTCTTTCTGTTGCTGTTGTTGAGTCCTGCTGGGTTGGAATCGACCCACAGCAGACTCTATAGTGGGAGAAGGTGGCCAATCCTGCTCCCACAGACCAGCCAGGTGGATTGGGCGTCGACTGCCGAGACTTGTTGTTGTTGATTGCCGTTGAGTCAAGCACAACTCATAGGGACCCTGTGAACAAAAAGCCTGAAGTCCCTCTACTGCCTATGCTAGATACTTCCTATTTGCCCTTACAGGAACTGTCTTATACATACACCCTTGAACATGTGTCACACTTACGGTAAATTGCTAAGGGTGCCATGGCTGATGAGAGAGTAAGACCGTGTTTAAGGATTCAGTATGCCGTTTGAGGCCACAGTCCAGAAGGCCTGGACCGTTGCTGTCCTCCGCCCTCAGCTCCTTCAGTGCTCGCTTCCTCACGTCCTCACCGGCATTCCGCAAGCCTCATGCACTCGCGTTGTGTACCGGTCGTTATGTTAGATGCTGTACATTGACAGAGTCATATTGTCATGGCAGAAAATGTGAGATTTAAACACTCAACCAATATTGGAAATTAACAAACCCGTTATTGCATGCGGGTTGAGAACATCAGGTGTTGCTTAAGCCATTCTGACCCTGAGGGGAAGCAAAGATTGGGTTTATGTACAGAGATTGAGCATGGGGGTTATACAGAGTTCATTGAGGTTGGCAGTTGAGATTTCTTCATGTTCAGGCATTGTTCATGTCTCTGACTTCTCATAGGTGTCCAGGCCCCAGGCCAGGTACAGATTGTGGTCAGGGAGTAGTAACCAAGCTGGGTCAGCCTGTACTAGGGACCTTAGCAACACATATTATTGCCAAAATTATTAAGACATACGTTTCTTTTTTTTTTTTTCAGGATTCTAAGACATACGTTTCTTAACACAGCTGTCAGGACAAAATGCCTTTTCTAATACTAACCTATGCAATGGCTTATCTAATGTTTAGCATATAAACTGCTCTTACAATATAAAACACAGTCTGGAAGGCATACAATCAATTTGCATTCACCAAGTACTCCGTGAGAGAAGGAGAATCAAAAGCTTCCCTTGGAATTTACTGCTTCTGACAATCTGCTGGAGGGTCAGCTAAGGCTGAGTTCCCACTCAATGGCCAACAACAACAACAGCAACAACAATGCCGTAGAGGACATGGTGTCTGAGGGAGGTGGACCAGGGAGTCAGCAGTCACAGATCATTGTGCTGGGAGTTGGAGCTCTGGATGCACAGACCTTGGACATCAGGTCAAGCTATCACAGCTTCTCAGAGGAGGCTGATTCTGAGACTCGTCTTGAAAGGTTATCAGAGGCTAGTTGAGTCAGGAACAGGGAAGGGGTGATGGGGAGAGGCATCCAGGGAGAGGAAAGGTTCCCAGACCTTGTAAGGAGAGCAGAATGTTCTGTAAGGTTGGACTGGTGGGCGGGGTGTGTGTGTCTTTGTGTGTCTGTGGACCCGCACAGTCAACAGGAGTGATGGAAGCTGATGCTGAGGAAATGGGCTGAGTCTGACCAAGAAGGGCTCTCTAGGGAGTCACCTTCAGTCTGACAGCTAGATCGATGGGCGTCATCACATATGGAAACCACCTTGGGAAGCAGGAGGTGATGTGAAGCCCTGTGTGTGGAGGGCTGGCGCTGGTCAAAGGGAACAGCAGTGACCGTGAACTCTATTATAGCTGTGTGAGCCGAGATCAGCCACCCAGCCGCTGTATTGAGTGGAATGCCATTGTTGTTCGGTGCTATCAAGTCAACTATAATACGTAGGGACCTTGTGACATGGATGGGAACCCCGCCCGCTGCTCACCAGCTCTGACCTACTTAAACCCACTGCTGCAGTCACCGTGTTGATCCATCTTTTGGAGTTTTCCTCTTTCTCTTTGACCCTCCACCTTTCCACATATGACGTCCTTTTCCAAGCTCTGGTCCCTCTTGACAACATGCCCGCAGTATGTGAGATGAGGTTTCATCAGCATCCTCCTTTAAGGATCACCCTGGTTGCACTTTCTCAAGTCAGACTTGTTTGTTCTTTGGGCAGCCCATGCGATAGTCAATACTCCACACCAACACCACAGCTCAAAGGCATACATTCTTTTTCTGTCAACCTTTGTCATTACCCAGCTCTTGGAAGCATAGCAGGTGATTGAGAAGACCATGGGCCTGAATCAGGTCCAGGTCTAAATAACTACGCTCCTCGCATCTCTGGCACACCCACATCCTTTGACTTTTTATTCTGTCTTCCAGAAAAGGTGGCCATTAAGATCCTGGACAAGACCAAGTTAGACCAGAAAACGCAAAGGCTGCTGTCCCGAGAAATCTCCAGCATGGAGAAACTGCACCATCCCAACATCATCCGCCTGTACGAAGTTGTGGAGACCCTTTCCAAGTTGCACTTAGTGATGGAGTATGCAGGGGGCGGGGAGCTCTTTGGGAAAATTAGCACCGAAGGGAAGCTCTCGGAAGCAGAAAGCAAGCTCATCTTTTCCCAGATCGTGTCTGCCGTGAAGCACATGGTGAGCAGGGGCCTCACCCCAAACCAGCCCCAAGGGACTGTGGGAGGTGGGAGAGCCTCAGCCTAAACCAGCCCCAAGGGACTGTGGGAGGTGGGAGGGCCTCAGTCTAAACCAGCCCCAAGGGACTGTGGAAGGTGGGAGGGCCTCACCCTAAACCAGCCCCAAGGGACTGTGGAAGGTGGGAGGGCCTCACCCTAAACC
>NW_006400249.1:206364-218280 GCF_000299155.1 Elephantulus edwardii | reverse complement strand
CAAGGGACTGTGGAAGGTGGGAGGGCCTCACCCTAAACCAGCCCCAAGGGACTGTGGGAGGTGGGAGGGCCTCACCCTAAACCAGCCCCAAGGGATTGTGGGAGTTTGAGGACCTCACCCCAAACCAGCCCCACTGGGAGTGTGGGAGGAGGGAGGTGGGAGGTGAGACATGGGAGGGCCCATCCCAACCTGGGAGGTGGGAGGTCCCAAAGAATGAGGCTTCAAGAATGAGGCCTCCACCCCATCCTGACCCCACTGGGAGTGTAGGGGGCCCAGGAGTGAGGGCCTCACCCCAAACCAGCTCCACTAGGAGTGTGCGAGGGCCCCAGGAGTGAGGGCCCCCGGAAGAAGGGTCTCACCCCCTCCTGGCCCCACTGGGAGTGAGGGGCTATAAATTACCAACATTCAAGCAGTTCAGGTACGTAAGCAGACAGTAGTGCCTCTGTGAGGGTCATGGGTCTGGCTGGGACGGTGCTCTTGCTTCTGACTCAAGATCCAGGGGTCTGCACTTAGTCTTCAGACTTCTAACATGTGGGGAGCTTGCTGGGGTTCCCTCTGAGCAGCTGGAGTGAGCAGTACCCACTCCTCGGTCACAACCCACTTCCGGAACTCCATCTACTCCCGGGACACCCGGGTCCTCCTTAACTCTGCACCCAGGATGCCCTCTCCCTTCTAACCTCATCAGACACTTCACAGTCCTCCCCAGCACTAGCGTGTTTCTGTCTCTAGAACATTCTTCCATCATGCAGCACCTCTGTTTTCTCTTTCTTCCCTCCGGTGAACTCATTAGCTGCCCCCACCCCCATGCTCAGCGGATTAGAACTTGATGAGGCCTTTCTTATTTTAGTTACCTGATTATTTCTTTAGGCAAAGCTGGACTCTGAAGCAGTCGCCTTAGTCCCACTAAGAACGGATTGCCATGGGGCTCTCTCTTTTGCTGACCACGTTGCTGGGCCTGGAGGGGCCTGAGGTGCGGGCAGGGGCTGAACTGAATCTGACCTGTCAGCATGAAGTCCTGCTACCTTCTTTACGCAGACTTCTCACAGATGAGACACACTTGTCCGGGGTCTCTGCTAGCTGAGAGATTATTTCTAGTTCACTGCTGTGCCTGAGTGGTTGTAAGGTGAGACCAGCAGTCTCCTGGCCAGCCCCCCAGCAGGGAAATTAGTGACCTGTCTTTTTATGTTCCACTCGACAACTCCTAGCGACCCTATGAACAACAACAGATCTGAATCCTGTCCTATCCTGAGCCAACCTCACCATCTCTGACACACTCGACCCCATTGCCACAGTCACTGTCCATCTTGTAGAGGGTCTCCCTCTCTTGCACTGACGCTCTCTGCCTGTGTTGTGTGTGTTGTGTACCGTAGAGTTGGAACCGACCTATAGTCGACTCCCCAGTGGGCTTTCAGAGACAGTTAATCACATGGGAAGAGATTGCCCACCCTTCTGCAGAGCAGCTGGTGGCCTTGAACTGCCTGCCTTTGAGGTCGCAGTACAGCTCCTTGCCACTAGGGCACCAGAGCACCCCCACGAAATAGCAAGGAGGAGGAAGAAGGCGATGCAGAGCGAGCAGAAGAAAGGAGACCAGTGGTGGTGTTGCAGAGCTGGGCTGTGACCATTTAAGCGGCCCAGTGCTGGGGGTGTGTATATGTGTGTCCACTTCAGTAGAAATGACAGCCTTGGGAATACCGCTGTTGTTGTGTGCTGCTGAGTCGACTGTGACCCGATTTACCGTGAACCACCGTCCTGAACCTTGCCCTGTCCTGTGCCAACCTCATCTGATATCCGTGAGTCCATCTCATTGAGGGTCTTCCTCTCTTTCACTGACCATCCACTTTTCCCAGCGTGACATCTTTTCCACGAGTGGGTGGTGGTGCAGAGTACTGACCATGAACTGCCAGAGGAGTGGTCAGTTCTGCCCGGGGAGAAGCGCTGCCCGGCTGCTGTCCAGGCAGGGCGGGAACATGGTAGGCCAGTTCTGCCCTGTCCTGCAGGCTTGCTGTGAAGCAGCATTGATTTGACTGCAATAGGTTTTTACCGGGCGCTGTGGCTCACCTTTCCCCAGACAGCCCACACCAAGCAGAGGCACTGCTGGTCACAGTCCTCCGTATTCTACTTGGAAAGGAATCTGGTGGTCAGCACAAGAAGACGAAGCTGTATGGGGTGCAGACAGGCGTCCTCTGAAGGACACCCTGTCACTCTGCTCAGCCTCCTGAAAGAACGGTGGACCAGGGGCCTCATGGGCAGTGCTCATGGCCAGTCCTGAGCAGCCAAGTGTGGTTCACACACACTGGACAGCTTGCAAAGGCTGAACTGAAAATGAACCAAGCCAGCAGGACCCAACGCCTGGCTTTTTAATCTCAAGAGGCTCACTGGGAAAAGTAAAGAACGTTAAACCATTGCCCATGAGCCCTCGGGCCTGAGCAGGCCAGTCTCAGATCACGTCTGGGTGGAGAACGTGAGGAGGCTACGATCGTGTGCCCCCACACGGTGGGACCCTGCTAGAACACTGTCCAGCCGTCTCCTCCCTCTGCTGAGTTCAGTTTGCAAAAAGATGCCCACTCGAAGAAGCACGTTGTCGAGTGCAGGGAGGGCTCCAAGCCTTCCTGGTCTTGGTCTCATCGAGATTGCTCATCCAGGAAGAGTGGAACACAACACCAGACCGTATGTGGCCTAAAGAGGACTGCTTCGTGGTGTCTCTGTGCTTCCCAACACAGGATTCTTCTTTTCTTGAAGAACATTTTCATTTTATACTGGTTTACTTACAAAGTTCATATACATTGTTCTTCACACCACATCTTTCCCCTTTCCCTTACCCACCCCTCCCTCCATTGGTGAAATCGTGCGAGCCTGTGATTAACCGACACCTCACCCCTCTGCTCCCCTCTCTCCGCCTTGGATCCTCATACATGTTCTACAAAAAATGGTCTTAAGCAGTATTTGTCCTTATGGGACTGAGTTAGTTCACTCAGCATAATGCTCTCCAGTTCCTCCCAAGTTAGGTAGTACTTTACAAAATCACTGTTCGTGCGTGCTGCGTAGTATTTCATCATGTGAATGTATTGGAATTTCTCAATCCATTTAATTGTGGTTGGGCATCTAAGCTGTTTCCATGTTCTTGCGATGGTGAATTATGCTGCTGTCAACATGGGAGTTTGAGTCTCCGTTTGTAAGACCTGATTCTTCTTTCTGGCACCAAGTCCCCAGTCCACATGTTTGGGATGCATGGCAGCTCTCACCCCACAGAGAAGCAGGACCTGTGCTCAGTCTGGGGTGGATGTGGTTGAAGGTTACGAGGGGCTGCCTTCCAAGACCAGGGGTTTGCTGAGCTGTTTGGACGTCCACTGAGTGTCATGCCACCACGTTGCGTCACTGGGGGTGCGTTCCATCATCCTGGGAACACGCTAACCCTTCCCTTTGTGCCCTCTCCCACAGCACGACAACCAGATTATCCACCGAGACCTCAAGGCAGAGAACGTCTTCTACACGAGCAACACCTGCGTGAAGGTGGGCGACTTTGGCTTCAGCACCGTCAGTAGAAAAGGCGAGATGCTGACCACTTTCTGCGGGTCACCCCCTTACGCCGCCCCCGAGCTGTTCCGGGACGAGCACTACGTGGGCGTTTATGTGGACATCTGGGCCTTGGGGGTGCTGCTGTACTTCATGGTGACCGGCACCATGCCTTTCCGGGCAGAGACCGTGGCCAAGCTGAAGAAGAGCGTGCTGGAGGGCACGTACAGTGTGCCCGCGTTCGTGTCCGCGCCCTGCCACCGGCTCATCCGGGGCGTCCTCCAGCCCGTGCCCGGGGACAGGTACGGCATCGACCACATCATCAGCGACGAGTGGATGCGAGGGGTGCCCTGCCCCATCCCTCTGGAGCCCTTCCAGCTGGACCCAAGACACCTGTCAGAAACCGGCATCCTCAGAGACGAGGAGAGCGAGGTGAAAAGCACGTTGGAACGTCTGGGCATCACAGAAGAGCATATTCGGAGTAACCCAGGCGGGGACGCCCGCAGCTCCATCACGGGCGTCTACCGGATCGTTCTCCATCGAGTCCACAGGAGAAAGGCCGTGGAAAGCGCCCCACTCATGATTCTGCCGGACCCTAAAGAAAGGGACCTCAAGAAAGGGTCCCGTGTCTACAGAGGAATAAGACACACATCCAAATTCTGTTCAATTTTATAAATTGCATTAGACTGGGGTAAATGAACTAAGGTCATTGTTGCTGCTTTTAAAATTTTTTCACAGACAACTTGAGTGGAGACATTTTTGTAATTTTTAAATAAACTTAAATGGATGCCTTTGAGCTGTGTGTTCTTTTTCTGCAGAAAGTTCATGTTGTCCGATGCTGTCAAGTCGGCCATGACCTAGAGCAACTCTGTGAACAGGAGATCCATACCTGGCCCTGGTCCACGCTGCCCTCACCGCCTCTGACAGGCGGGTCCATTGTTGTGGTCACTCTATGAATCCATCTGGTTGAGGACCTTCTCTTTCTCTGATCCTCCACCTTTGACAGCATGATATGGCCTTTCTGGTCCTTAACTCAGATTTTAGCTGCCTTGGGGCCTTGTCTTGTTCTTACAGAATTTACCCATTCTAGTAATCATGTCTATTCACAGCCTTCTGCATTGCCTAAGCTACTGAGGAACAACCAAGAGTAAGCAAGGCTCAGCTCTTCCTGTGTGCGCAGGCATTCACAGAGTTCAAAAGACAACAAATCACAGAGTTTAAAACGAAAAGCAGGGTTGTGATCAATGAATGGCATGCAGAGGATTTTAAAAGGATGGTGTGCTATTCTTAGGCATGCTTCTTTGGAGTAGATCTAGGGAGCAGACAGCAGAGTGAGGTCTACGTGAGAAGGACATATTGCTTTTGAAAAGCAGGCCAGGGGCATCTGGGGCAGCTATGACATCTGGATACTGGCTCTCCCTGAACAATGGCGTCTGTGGAGAGCAGTTTACTAGGGAAGTGATCCCCACCGGCAGACAGAGGGCACAGGGAGAGGAAGGTAGGGAAGCCGGTGTTGTCCATCGTCAAGGCCACTGCTCCCTGGGACAGGCTGTCCTGCAGGCCCCCGAAGGAGACTTATGAGGCACATCTCAGCCGTTTGCCCAGGAGACCTTCCAGTGCTGGTTCTCCTCTCGTTAAGGGTGGCCCTGTGGGTGTGCTGTTGGCGGCCAAACGCAGGCAGGAGGAGGTCCACAGCCCCACTCTGGGCCAGTGTGCCTTCCTCCTAGGTCTCTGGCTGAAAGGATCAGGCAGGGTGGTGGACACAGAGACTGTAGGGTCCAGTCCAGCTGCCCCTCCCCGCCCCAGATCCTCGTTAAGTACACCCTGCCTTCAAGGTGGTGGGACTACCAGGACCCAGTGCAGCCTAGCAGACGACCTTCCAGTAGGGACTCTCTAACCTGTCGCTGTGTACCATTGAGTCAGAACCGACGCATAGCTGGCCCTGCAGTGTGTTTGCAGAAGCAGTAAATGGCACAGAAGGAGATTGCCCATCTTTCTCCAGTGGAATACTTACTTAGTGGATTCGAACTGCATGGCTTAGAATTGTAGTGTAATTCCTTACCATTTTACATTTCAATATTGAGAAAACAAAAATCTTCACCACTGGACAGATTGAGACTGTCAACAATTTCAATCGCACTTGGATCCACAGTCAGTACACTTGGCCCCAGCAGTCAGGAGACTTATTGCACTGAGGAAGCCGGCAGTCTGAGACCTCCAAATTACTGAATAGTATTGGTGGCAATCTGGGGACACAGGTACACTTGATTCAGGCCATGCTTGGTCTTTTCTGTCACTTGTTACCCATCTGGGAGCTCAACAGTGAATAAGGATGACAGAAGAAGATATGATTCCTTTGAGCTGTGGTACTGAAGAGCACTGAACATCCCGTGCACAGCCAAAAGAACAGAAATGTCTTGGAGAGGGTGCAGCTGGAGTGTTCCTTGGAGGCAAAGATGATCAAGTTTTGTCCCACATACTTTGGTCATGTTCCTAGGAGAGGCTATTCCTTGGAGAGGGACAATCATGCTTGGGAAGGTGGAGGGGTGGTGAAAGGAAGACCCTCAATTAGGTGGGTTGACGTGGTGACTGTGGCAGTGAGCTTGAAGGTGTCAGAGATTGTAAAGACGGCACAGGAAAGGACAGTGTTCAGGTACATTGCTCCAAGGCTCACTGAGTCATACTCAACAGTGTCTAACAACAACAGACCATCAGAGCTTCCTTCTCAAACTCTAGGTCATCAGTACCACTTGGAGAATTTATTAAAAGACAGACCTTGAGCCCTTACCGCAGAATTGTTGACTTCGGAAGTCAAAGGAGGGGTGACTTTTCAGATTTCTGTTGCTAGCCGTTTCCTCTGAGGTATCTCTGAGTACACTGCAGCTTTCAACTTACTGGTTAAGAACTGAGTGCACTGCTGCTCCCTGTTAAGAGTTAGTCCTGCACCTCCGGCGACTTGGGGCTGCGATGATGCGCTTCACTTTCTTCTCGGCGGCCCGGCTTCTGCGGAGATGTGGTCAGTTGGTCAAGATGGCCAGACGAGGCCAGCACAGCAAGACAGCCCAGACTCAGACTGGAGAAGCAGCCAGCAGCTGGACAGGACAGGAGAGCCTGTCAGATAGTGATCCTGAGATGTGGGAGCTGCTACAGAAGGAGAAGGATAGGCAGTGTCGTGGCCTGGAGCTCATTGCCTCTGAGAACTTCTGCAGCCGAGCTGCGCTGGAGGCCCTGGGGTCCTGTCTGAACAACAAGTACTCGGAGGGTTACCCTGGCAAGAGATATTATGGGGGAGCAGAAGTAGTGGATGAGATAGAGCTGCTGTGCCAGCGCCGAGCCTTGGAAGCCTTTGACCTGGATCCTGCACAATGGGGAGTCAATGTCCAGCCCTACTCAGGGTCCCCAGCCAATCTAGCTGCCTATACAGCCCTTTTGCAGCCCCATGACCGAATCATGGGGCTGGACCTGCCTGATGGGGGCCATCTCACCCATGGTTACATGTCTGATGTCAAGCGGATTTCAGCCACATCCATCTTCTTTGAATCCATGCCCTATAAACTGAATCCCCAAACTGGCCTCATTGACTATGACCAGTTGGCACTGACTGCCCGCCTTTTCCGACCACGGCTCATTATTGCTGGTACCAGTGCTTATGCTCGCCTCATTGACTACGCCCGAATGAGAGAGGTGTGTGATGAGGTCAAAGTGCACTTGCTGGCAGACATGGCCCATATCAGCGGCCTGGTGGCTGCCAAGGTGATCCCCTCACCTTTCAAGCATGCGGGTGTTGTTACCACCACTACTCACAAGACCCCTTCGAGGGGCCAGGTCAGGACTTATCTTCTACCGGAAAGGGGTGCGTGCTGTGGATCCCAAGTCTGGCCGTGAGATCCCTTACACGTTTGAGGACCGAATCAACTTTGCCGTGTTCCCCTCACTGCAAGGTGGCCCCCATAACCATGCCATTGCTGCAGTAGCTGTGGCCCTAAAGTAGGCCTGCACCTCCATGTTCCGGGAGTACTTTTTGCAAGTTCTGAGAAATGCTCGGGCCATGGCTGATGCCCTGCTCGAGCGAGGCTACTCATTGGTGTCTGGAGGCACTGACAACCACCTGGTGCTCGTAGACCTTCAACCCAAAGGCCTAGATGGAGCTCGGGCTGAGCGGGTGTTGGAGCTTGTGTCAATCACAACCAACAAGAACACCTGTCCTGGAGACCGCAGTGCCATCACTCCTGGGGGCCTGCGACTCGGGGCTCCAGCCTTGACCTCCCGACAGTTCTGTGAGGATGACTTCCGGAGAGTTGTGGACTTTATAGATGAAGGTGTCAACATTGGCTTGGAGGTGAAGAGTAAGACTGCCAAGCTCCAGGATTTCAAATCCTTCCTGCTCAACGATCCAGAAACAAGGCAGTGGCTGGCTGACCTCAGGCAGCGGGTAGAGCAGTTTGCCAGAGCCTTTCCCATGCCTGGTTTTGATGAGCACTGAAGGCATCAAGGATATGAGGCCCAAGAATGGAAGCAACTTTGCCTTGCCTCCTCCCTTCGGAGCCAATGGAGAAGAACACCCATCTTTTCAATTTTTTTAAAAAACTTTTTTTCATAGTCCTGATTTCTGTGGGGGATGAAGCCCCCATCAGAAGAGCCAAGAACTTAGGGGAAGAGTCAAGTATAGTCCTCTTCTGGCAATTCATACCTAAGAAGACTTTTGTAATAAGACTTAGAAGGGATGTTTGGGGCTTTCTGCCCTAACTCTGCCATTATATCAGTGTTAGAGACTCCCTGCTCATTCTTGGGGTGGGGGAAGTTACTCTTTTGAGCCGGAGGAAGTGATGGGTAGGCACTCTCCTTCCTGTTTTTATCTAATAAAATGCTGACCCTCCCTGAAAAGAAAAAAAAAAATAACTGAGTGCATTAACCGCAGTATTGCAGAAGACCAGGGCCTCCTTAAATCGAACCTTCAAGGTTCCGTACTTAGCTTTGAGTTGGGAGCGGAATGATGGAAACGACAAAGCAGCTGATGGAAGCTGGCCAGCTCCACACTCTTTATCCCTGGCCCCAAACTGACCAAGGGCTTCCACATGACCCAATGGTCACCTCTGATGCCTAGAAATGACTGCCAGAACTCATGATGCTGTGCAGGTCCAGTGACCACTGCCACCGTTAGCTGTGCACCCATTGTCCATGGCCACCCTTAGAGAGTGCCACAAACCCATCGTATCACTGACCTGGAGGTCAGAAGGCCAACGTGGGTCTTGGGTTGGCAAGACTCCAGGGGAGACACGACCTTTCTCCTCTACTAGAGGCTGCCCAGTCCTTTCTATCCTCAGTGTCTGCTCTGTCTTTCTGGCCATTCTTCCATGGTCACCTCCCCTGGCTACAACTGAGAAAGGCTCTCTCCCAACTTTTGAAAACCATATGACTGAATTTCTATTCTATATGCAGAACAGAGTATCTGGGAGACTGGACTCTATGAGAAGAAAGGTGGCATCAGGATTGGAGGAAGATACATCAACAATCTTTATTATACAGATGACACAACCCTGCCTGCTGAAACTGAGGAGGACCTGAAGTGCTTGCTGCAGAGGGTCAAGGACTGCAGCCTCCAATATGGATTGAGGCTCAATGTCAAGAAGACAAAGATTCTCACCACTGGACCAATTGGCAGCATCAGGATGGATGGTGAAGAGATTGAGATTGTTCACAGCTTTAGTTTGCTTGGCTCCAGAATCAACATTCTTGGCACCAGCAGCCAGGAAATTAAATGACATATTGCCATAGGAAACTCAGTGGTTAGAGAATTCTCTAAAGTACTGAAGAGCAACGATGTCAGTCTGAAGACTAAGGTATGCCCAATACAGACCATGGTCCTTGCAATCACTTGCTATGTGTCAAAGAGCTGGACAATGACTAGGGATGATAGGAGAATTGATGCCTTTGAGCTGTGGTGTTGTAGAAGAGTATTGAATATACCATGGACTGCTAAGAGAGCAGGTTCACCCTGGAGTGAAGCCAGGCTGCTTCTTGGAGGCAAGGATTTTTAAGCTTCATCTGTCAAACTTTGGGCATGTTGCAAGGAGGGACCAATGCTTGGAGAGGGACATCATGCTTGGGAAAGTGGAAGGACAATGCAGGAGAGGAAGACCCTCTATAAGGTGGATTGATTCCGTGACTGGGGTAATATGGTTAAGTGTGTCAGAGACAATAAATTGGCACAAGATAGAGCAGGGTTTAGGGCTGTTGTACACAGGGTAAATATGAGTCGCAGGTGACTCAACAACACATAACATGACTAAGTTGGGTCTATCCAGGACAACCCCATCTTAAAAATTTGAACTTATGCAAATCTTTAAAAGTCCCCCTTTTCTTCTAAATAAAAGACTCACAATAATTTTTTTTAAAATGCTTATTTTTTCATTTCTACACTGGCCTGCAGGCAAGATTGTGTCATCTGCATAACACAGGTTATTGCTGGGTCTCCCTCGGATCCTGAAACCACATTCCTCTTTATAGTCTCTAGCTTATAGACTAATATGCTCAGCATACAGATTGAATAGGTATGGGGAGAGAATATAACTGGCACTCTCCCTTCTTAATTTTAAACCATGCAGTATTTCCCTGCTCTGTTCACATAACAGCCTCCTGGTCTATGTATGCTTTGTATGAGCATAATTAAGTGCTCTGGGACTCTAATTCTTCTCAATGTCAGCCACAACTTGTCAACTTAGTTATGCAGATGACACAACCTTGCTTGCTAAAAGTGAGGACTTGAGACACTTGATACAGAGGACCAAAGAATGTAGCCATCAGCATAGATTGCATTTCAATGTCAAGAAAACAGATTCTTACCATTGGACAAATAGGAAACATGATGGTGGATGGAGAAGAGATTGAAACTGTTCATAACTTCATCTTACTTGGATCCACCATCAACACTATCAGGAGTCAGGAAATCAGGAGACGTATTGCATTGGGAAAGTGTGCAGTTAAGGACCTGTCCAAATTGAGGAGTAGTGATGTCAGTTTGAAGACTAAGGTGCATCTGATTCAGGCACGGTCTTTCCGATTACTTGAGCTGGACAATGACTAAGGGTGGCAAAATTGATGTCTTTAAGTTGTGGTGTTGGAGAGAACTGAACATCCCATGGATGGCAAAAAAAAAACCCCAAACATGTCTAGGAGATGGTGCAGCCAGAATGCTCTTTGGAGGAAAGAATGATGAGGCTTTGCCTCACATACTTTGGCCATGTTGCTAGGAAGGGCTGTTCCTGAGAGGGACTTGCTGCTTTGAAGGGGGGGGGGCTGGTGAAGGACAGTAAGACCCTCAAGCAGGTGGACTGACACGGTGACCGCTGCAGAGTTCTAGTGTCAGGAAGTGAGGACGCCACAGGATTAGAGCAGATTCAGAGCCGCTGTTCAGTCCTGACGGAGTCACACTCAACATCACCTGACGACAAAACTGGCCTTGTGGAGAGGAGCCGCACTGCCAAGCCAACTGCTCTGGACCCCCGGGCTGCTCTGTGGGCGGCAATCTCCCCTTGCCCGACTTATTGCCTCTGAAACCCACCGGAGGGTCAGCTATGACCCAACGACAATCAACATGTTGTTGTTGTTAAGTGCCATCGAGCTGTAGATGACTCATAGCAACCCTATGAACGAAAGACCTGAACACTTACATAATGGTCATCGTTTCTCCACGTTCATAGGGTTTCCGGAGGCAAGCTATTCCAGAAGTGGATGCCACTCCTGCTTCCAAGCCTGTTTTAATTGGGAAGCTCCACCAAAAACTGTCCACCATGAGTAAGCATTATCGCATTTGACACGTCAGTGTCACAGCGTTCAGCATCACAACCACCACGAGTTACCTCTGTACAGCAAATGGACACACCAGGGCTATACAACCTAGAAGAATGTTTGACCAAAAACAATTAAAACCAGGCATACTTCAAATAAAAGTGCATTACTATCAGCAGGAGGCCTGAAGAATTAATTCTCTATCTACTGGAGGCTCGTAATCAATTAGCCCCAAATGACTGTGCTCCTAGTAATTTTTGTAAAGAAATCTTAGGTCAGCTATTTCACTACCAGATGGGAAAGCAAATGGGGAACCTGTGGCTTAAGAGCAGTTGCTAGAAAGTAAAAAGAAGGGAAACATTACCTCTAATGTAATATTACCATGTTTCTAGGAAACCTCAGTGACTCACTTCATGAATATTTTAACAAAGTTTCTATGCTTACCCCCCCCCACCCCTTTTAGGATTCTGTTTGAAGCTTTAAGAATAATAAATTATCAGGGAGCTCTGGTGGCCTAGTGGCAAGACGCTTCACTGCAATCCCAGAAGTACACGGTTCAAATCCACCAGATGCTCTGCTGGAGAAGAAGGGGGCAATCTCCTCCTGTGCCAGTCA
>NW_006400249.1:203070-206264 GCF_000299155.1 Elephantulus edwardii | reverse complement strand
AAATAATACAATAAAAATTTAAAAAAAAAAAGAATAATAAATTATCAGTATAAGGGGAGCTCTGGTGGCCTAGTGGCGAGGAGCTGCAACTACAATCCCAGAGTCACATGGTTCAAATCCACCAGATGCTCCGCCGGGAAAGGAGGGACAATCTCCCCCTGTACCAGTCATATCTGATTTGACGGTACACTCATACAAAAATAAAATAAAATTTTTTAAATTTTGTACTGTTATTTTTATTACTCTTAATTAAAATCTGATGATGACTTGCACAGTCCTTGTTCCTGTGTGTGGAGGAGCAGCCTTCAGGGCCCTCCCTCCGGGGATTGGTGGTGGGAGATGCCTGACACCCTGGGGGGAGGGATTGTAAAACAATGGAAGAATTTTTCTTTTACTTTTCCAAGAGGGTAGTGTACTAGGGGGGAGGGTTGGGAGAGGACTAAAGTGCAACAATGAATGAATGGAAATGCAAAGTCTGTAAATTTTCATTGAAATTAAGAATAAATTGACAGAAAAGCTGAACATAGAAATTCCAAATGACCCAGCTATTCCACTACTCTACTTGGAATATACCCTGAGAATATGAGAACTGAGGCACAAACTGAGATTTGTACCAATGTCCATTGCAGTATTATTCACCATCGCAAGAACATGGAAACAGCCAAAATGTCCAACCACAAATAAATGGATTGAGAAATTATGGCACATTCACACAGTGGAATACTATGCAGCACGCAGGAGGAATAATTTGGTAAATTGTTACCTAACTTGGGAGGGACTGGACAGCATTATGTTGAGTGAACTAACATAACTAATATATTTTAAAATATTCAGAAAGGGAAAAGATCAGAATCAAGGTGAGTTTCTCAGCCTAAGTGAACTTTCTCACAAGCCATGACACCAGAGAGGAAAGACTCGATGTAGAGGGAGTACCTGTCCTGGTGAGCTCCCCAGCCAAGGCAAGTTTCCTCCAGCCCTATGACCACAGGCAGGGTGATTTTCGCTCCCCGTGAGACTGTAGTGAGTCCTGGACCAGAGGTGGACTTCAGGAAGTGTGAATAGCTCTCCCAACTGGAGAAGTGAACTCTTCAGCCGGGGTCATCAGCCCCAGTATCTTCTAGAACCACAGGCAAGAAAAACTGTCAAAGCAATGATACAGAAGAAGTAGACTACCTCACACCCTACCCAAATCCTAAGGAAGATATCACCCCTAAGAAGTGAGCACAACACGAAATTCATGGATTTCCTGAAGGTGGCAAATCTGATCAAACTTTCTGCCACAGAATTCAAAAGAACAATAGTTGGGTATTTCTGTGAGTGAAAGACAAATTTGAATAATAGCAGGAATCTACAAGCAATTTCCAAGAGGAATTAAAAAAAAAAGAATACAAGACAAAATAAATAAAGCAGACCAGGGAGCTCTGGTGGCCTAGTGGCAAGAAGTTGCACTGCAATCCCAGAGGTACATGGTTCGAATCCACCAGATGCTCTCCTGGAGAAGGAGGAGCAATCTCCTCCAGAACCAGTCACATCTGATTTGACAGTACACACACTCCCCCCCCCTCCCAAATAAAGCAAATGAAATATTAGAAACCCTAGAAAAACGAGAAACAGCAATCCAGAATATCAAGACTAGTGTCTCAGAAGCTGTCAACACATTGGAGGGACAGGTGAGCACGGTTGAAGAGAAGGAGCTCGGAATAAGTGAAACAAAAGGTAGAGCTCTCTAGAGATCTGCCAGAGCAAATAGGATAAAAATGGCAGGGAAATGAAGAAAGCCTAAGAATAACGTGGGACATAGGCAGGAGGAATAACATGCCCACAGTTGGAGTTCCAGAACCAAAAGAAGCCAAAAAGAGCACTAAAAAAGTTGTGGAAGAATTGTTGTTGTTGATTGCTTTTGAGTCGAGCACAACTCATAGCGACCCTATGAACAAAAGGCCTGAAGCCCCTCTACAACTATCGGCATTCATTGAAGTTCATAGAGTTTCTAGAGGCTAGTTATTTAGGAAGAGGATGCCACTCCTGCTTCCAAACCTGTACGTTATTGTTTTTTTTTTTTAAGCCATTGAGTCACTTGTGAAGTATAGAGACCCTACATACAGCAGCTCTGAAACCTTCCCTGTCTTTAGCCAATCTCTCTAACTCCAATACACTGACCTCCAATGCCCCAGTCACCGTATCAATCTTCCAGGAAAGTATATGTATCTTCAGTCTCAAATGTACTTCAGGTCTGACTTTTGAACCAGCGATATCTCCACTTACAGTGTCAGGAACCGATGGAGTCACACAAGATGGGATCTCAGAGCTCTTTCTAATCTTCTTGATCAGGTAACAAGAGAAGGGCGTTATCTCGGCTACCTTAATCTCATCTTTTCGGAAAGGATTTATATCTTCAGTCTCAAATCTACTTCAAAGCAAATAGCAACATGCAAGAATAAAACGCAACAAAATGATAGCATTAAAACCTTAGCTCTCAATAATTATTCTGGTTCAAATGCACTAGTAAAGAGAAAAAAGAGTAGCAGATTGGAGTTAAAAAAAAACAAAACAAACCCAAACACCTCAGTATGCTATCTATATAAAAACACATCTGAAAAGCAAAGATAAAGACAGACTAAAAACCAAAGGGCAGGAGAAATATACCAAGCAAATGGCAATCAGAAAAAAGGATTAGCAATATTAATCTCCAATAAAAAGACTTTAGAGTAAAATCCATCATAAAGGACAAGGAAGGAAACGATATGATGCTTACAGGATAAATGGAAGAAGAGGACAAACCATAATAAGTAGGTAGCTATGCACCGAATGACAGATCTGCAAAATACACAAAGCAAATGTTAACAAAACTCAAAAAGAAATAGCCCCACAAGAGTAAGTGTTGTTGGAAGGTGCTGTTGACTATGACTCCTACTGATCCTATCAACAGCTGACCTGAAGCCTGCCCTATTCCTTCCATCCTTATCGTCTCTGACGCACTACAGCCCACTGCAGAAGTCACTGCATCCATCTTATCTCATTGGAAGTCTTCTTCTTTGCTTACACTCTATCTTTCCAAGTGTGATGTCCCTTTCCAAGGAATAGCCTTGCCTAGCTACATGTCCAAATTAAGAAAGAGGAAGCTTCACCATCTTTACCTGCAAGGAGCATTTGGATACACCGCTTCTGAGACTGTTTGTTCTTTTGGCAGTCCA
>NW_006400249.1:163815-199248 GCF_000299155.1 Elephantulus edwardii | reverse complement strand
CCAGGTGGCAAGTACTCCCTGGAGAGGAGCTCCGGCCGAGGTGGCACCCTGGAATATGTCCCCAAGGCCGTGGGCCAGCCCCGAAGGCAGGGTCGTCACGGCATCAGCGGCAAGTACGTCGTGGACAACTCCAAGCCTTCCACTGACCTAGAGTACGACCCCCTGTCCAACTACTCTTGCAGGTTGCTGAACAGGGCCAATTCCAGGGATGAGAGACCACCCAAGCGGGCCCGGGGTGCCCTTGGCCAGGAGCCCTACACACCAGCGCCCAAGAAGCACTGCGATGCCTTCAGAAGCTGTGACGCCCGCTTCTCGGACTCGGAGGATGAGGCCGAGGCGGCCCTAGGCAATGGGACCCTCTCTGCCAGCCCCCCACAGGCCCGGGCGGGTCCTGAGAGCCAGGCCTCAGCCAAGCTGCCCTGTAGCAAGGGCCTGGAGCCCGAGGACGGGGCCTCGCGAGAGACCAAGGAGCTGGCTGTGCAGTACGATCTGGGAGACCTTGGGCAGCAGCCCCAAGGCCTGAGCCAGGGCAGCCCGGCCACTCCTGCCTCCACCGTCCCTGCCACACCGGTGCAGGGAGCCTTCAAGGATGCAAAATCCAAGAGGAAACGAGGGGAGCTGCTGGCCGCCAGCCACAAAGACAGAAGTCGGAAGAAGGACAAGGGCAGGGCCCAAGGGAAGCCAGGTGAGAGGAAGACATAAGTATGATCTTTTTAATTGCTTCCCATGTGGTGCCCAGCATCTATCCTGGGTGAGGGGATCCATTCGTTCAGGCTGTGGAAGCCTCATGGAGCTGCAGCAGCTGTGCGGGCGTGGCGCGGGGGTGGGGGGGTGCGGGATTGGGAGCCACAAGACTCAGCCATTTCTCCTTGGGAATCCTTGAATTCCTGTTGTTGAGCCTCGATCTTCACTGAGGGCCAGTCATCAACTGTTTAAGTGTTCAAGTATCAATAAGCCGAAGTCTGTGGAAGGCCATAATGGCCCTGCTTAAAGTGGTTCACTGCTCCCGCAGCTCACCATTCATTCTGTCTCTGCCTCCAATGCCATCTTGGATCTCCCAAAGGGTATTTCTATTTGCAACTTTGTGAGAAAGTGCCGTACTGCCTTCCAGAGTGGTTGGACCATTTTACACTCCCGCCTACAGTGCCAGCATTTGTTGTTTGCTGCTCTGTTGAATTTTGCTATTGTTACTGGGGTGAGATGATTATCTCATAGTTGTTTTTTTTAAATTGAAGAATATATTTTAAAATATTCAGAAAGGGAAAAGATTAGAATCAAGCTGAGTTTCTCAGCCCAAGTGAACTTTCTCACAAGCCATGACACCAGAGAGGAAAGACTCGATATAGAGGGAGTACCTGTCCTGGTGAGCTCCCCAGCCAAGGCAAGTTTCCTCCAGCCCTATGACCACAGGCAGGGTGATTTTCGCTCCCCGTGAGACTGTAGTGAGTCCTGGACCAGAGGTGGACTTCAGGAAGGGTGACTAGCTCTCCCAACTGGAGAAGTGAACTCTTCAGCTGGGGTCATCAGCCTCAGGATCTTCTGGAACCCCAGGCAAGAAAAACTATCACAGCAAATATACAGAAGAAGTAGACTACCTCACACCCTACACCCAAATCCTAAGGAAGGTATCACCCCTAAGAAGTGAACACAACACGAAATTCATGGATTTCCTGAAGGTGGCAAATCTGATCAAACTTTCTGGCATGGAATTCAAAAGAAAATGGTTGGGTATTTCTGTGAGTGAAAGACAAATTTGAATAATAGCAGGAATCTACAAGCAATTTCCAAGAGGAATTAGAAAAAGAATACAAGACAAAACAAATAAAGCAGACCAGGGAGCTCTGGTGGCCTAGTGGCAAGAAGCTGCACTGCAATCCCAGAGGTACATGGTTCGAATCCACCAGATGCTCTGCCGGAGGAGGGGCCATCTCCTCCTGTACCAGTCAGATATGATTTGATGGTACACTCACACAAAAATAAAATAAAATTAAAAAAAAAAATTATCAGTATAAATTCCCCATTACTACACCTTGAAGACAAGACCTCGTACATCTTTAATTTCTAGCTTAATCAAAATGCTTTGCTTATACGGAATTTAGTAATGAGTGGAAGTAGATGTTGAAGGGATGTAATAAAATGAATGCCCTTATTTAAACAAACAAAAGGCAACAAACATACTAATTCATTTCTTTGCTAAATTCGTAGTGTAGGGGTTAAAAAAATAATACTCAAATACCTGAAATGTTTCTCTAAAACTTTATTTCAAAGTTATTCACCTCTCTGTTAATAAGGTGTACAGTTAATGCTCTATGCCAAGTATTACAAGGCATGCCCATTGCCGGCAATGGACTCTGACTGAGAAAACCCATTTCCTGGCATCAAAAGATACATACTTGACTCTTGAAAACATACTGAATTTCCAATACTTGGAAAACTATTACATGCACCATTTCCCATCAATCTTTAAAACTGAACATTATTAATCTACATCAGTGAATGTTAAAACGAAGACATTTTAACAAATTGTGACTGTACAAATCAAAAAACACTACTGGTTAATATTTTACAAACACTACATTACATAGTACATTGCAATTTAAAACATTACATTTCGTATTCGTGTAAGTTATTTCAGATAACTGAGATTTCATAGAATTGAACAGTAGATAAAGTTTAAAAATTTAGTTCTGTACATTAGTTCCAACTACCTCTATTTTACAATCGATAAGGCTCATGTCATGTTCAGCACCAAAAAGATCTACAAAATGGTCTAGTGTTCTTATCCATCCCAGGCAACAATTTTTGTTTTCCCAAAGGTGAAAGTCTATGAAAATGCTTTATAAATTCTACTCCTAGACCTTGAAGCAGAATATTCTTTTTGGTTTGGCAGACTGTAAAAATTCAGATTGTACTCTTCATAGGATACATTAAAAAAAAAAGAAAAAGAAAGAACACATCCACCATGAATTCAGTTCTCAGTCTTTAAGATGAATTTGTAACACTGACGCATCAGAAATAACCTACAATGCCCTGTCGCTATCTTACACCTTTCTGCTTCAAATAAAAACAGGCAGCAAAAGAGATGATTCATCGGTCCTTCAAATCAAGGTGCAAATAAGGACTGCAAGCCTTCCTCATCCACTGCTCCAATGGCTCTCACTGATGTTCAGCACAGCCACTTGGAGCTGACATGGGAACAGGCCCATGCTTACACCAGCCATCTCGTAGGTCAGCATCGCTCTGCTCAGAGGTCATCACAACTTTCAGTCACTGCTGGGCTTGATGGACGGCAACGCTCCAGTTTCCAGAACAACTAGTACCAACCTAACTCTTCTCCTCCCTTTAAGATTAAGAGATTTTTAAAAAGCGCACAGGTCAAACACGGTGTGTGCACACTGCATTGAAACCACTTTTCCCACGTTGTGATCAGAAGACTTGTTCAAAGTACTACAAAATTCTTACATGTTTTTTAAAAAATTGGGTTTTAATTGGAGACTGGTACGTCGGATTTCTTCTGCCAGAAGCACACGATTCATTTCACCACATTTAAAAGCTACACTCCATGCATACAAGTAGCAGAGAGGTATGAAGTTTTACAGAGCCCTTAGCATCACCCGAGTACACTGAGCACTGGCTAGACCACAAGAGGAAGCAGGCCAGCGAAGGCTTTTCACAGAGTATGCAATGGTTCTCCAGGCTCCACGTCAGCTAGATAAACATCGTCCCACCCCAGAACCCACGGTGACGTCTGCCCTTCACAGTTTTCAGTGTTCCCCGTTACTAAGGACAGCCGCTTCTGGCTCAACGCCTGTGGCAGGGAGTCTTGGCACTTTCTTAGCAGGACTTGGAATATGCTGAAATGAAAGGAAAAATTGTTGATTCACAGACTGTTTTTTTTAAAAATTGCATTTCTATGAAGAAGTGGATAAGGGAACTACTTTGAAGCAGCTTATACTAAATTTTTCCAGGAGGGAAATCAAATCAACGTCCATCCTTCACTACCGTGACTTCATTCTATCACCTGCCCCGTGGAGCACAGGGAAGGCCACAGTGCCACATCTGCTACTTCTATCAGCAGCTGCAGCTATGCAGAAGAGGCGCTCAACAACCCGAGGCTGCGAGAGCCCTGGCTCAAGCCTGGCCTCGCACGGTCCAGCTGGCATTCTGGCAGCCCCTTAACTTCCTGGAGCCTCATCTCTAAAACCCGTTAGCATCACTTCCTCAAGGGGACTGTGGTGAGAAAACAGAGCTGCTAAGGAAAGAAAGCAGCTAATAACTGAAGGCCAAGTGCAGTGAGGCCGTCGCTCCGTGGCACGCTGGAGACCAAGGCCCTAACTATCCTTCCGCGGGCATCCCTTCAAAGCCCTAAGTCTCGATTAGGCTGCCTCAATCCTCAAACGCAGGGCAGAGACCCCGGGCCCCGTGACAAGCCAAGCGAGCGCGGGCACGAAGGCGTCCCTACCTCAGCTGCTGTGCTGGAATGCACGAGGCCCACGCCTTCCTCCAGAGTGTCATCGCTCGGGGCGGGGCGGCGGGCGTAGGTCCTCCGGTGCATTTCATCCACTCGCACCAGGTACCACGTTCCTTCAAAGAGGGAATCGATCGAACCCTGGGGAATATAGTTGCCTAAAAAAGGGAACATATGAAAGAATTAGTTATATCCTATTACTAATTTTACTCACAAAGTTACTGCTATGTAAAGCCACATGCTTTTATCGTCTGTGTAGCTCACGATATTATTCCAGTCATCTGTCATGGACGAATTGTGTCTTCCAAGTATGTGTTCACTTGGCTATGCCCTGACTTGGGAAAAGGAAGGCTGAAGGCAAGACACAGGGATCTCCGAGGAGAGGGGCCCACAGTATTAAAAGCAGACAAGGACCTTCCCCCAGAGCCACAGAAGGCCTTCCTCAGACCTTGTGCACTCCCGGACTACGGGAATCAATGTGCTTGTTAAAGCCATGTCCTGGTGGCATTTCTGTTACAACAGTTCTGGGTAAGGCAGATACTTCTACAGACTTGTAGATGCCAATGGTGAGAGAATGCATCATTTGTTGAAGTTCCCCTTGTGGGGTTTCTGGTCCAGCAGCAATGCGTTACTCAGACACTCTGCCTGGGCGTCTTACCCAAGTGATGAGTGTCCTCTCTGAGCTTCATAGTCTCTGCAAAGACATCTGGTGCTACACAGGTTCTTGAGTCAAGTCTTGATTTAAGGTCACAGACGCTTGCTGTTATTTTATCCAGAGCAGACCCTGAAATAGAAAAGAATTCCAACACATGGAAAAATTAATGACTCCTGAGTCAAACATCAGCAAAGTGACAGACAGCTTTTCGTTCCTCTCAGAATCACTGGCTAGAACTTCTGAGTCCACGGGTCCCATGGTATCCATCTGACACAGGTCATAGGACCTGATTATCTATTTGGTTCAATTTTGCAGAGTAGACAATTAGGATGTTGGTGGGATCTGAAGCCAAATCACTTTTCTATAGTCAATCCATTTAATAGTTCTAGGAAATTAATGAGGAGCTTTCCATCAGTTTTTCTTTCTGCTTTAACAAAAGCGTCCTTAAGAGGCAAAATGCTCTAGTACCTAGTGGTAAGGAGCTGAACTGCAAACCAGCAGTTCAAGCCCATTGTCTGCTCTGGAGGAGGAGGCTGGGCAACGTCCTCCCGTGCAGCATGTTGTTGATGGCGACCCTATGAACAAAAGGCCTGAAGCCCCTCTACTAGACACTTATCAAAGTTCATAGAGTTTTTGGAGGCATGTGGTTTAGGAAGTGGGTGCCACTCCTGCTTCCAACCCACTCCAGGGTCACCTATGGGTCAGTTGTAACTCGACAGCCAATGACTCTGATTCTCTATAAAAATTAGACAATTTATTGTAAAACCAACAAAAGAGAAAGGATTCTGGTGTTATTCACTCACATGATCACTTATTAGTATAAACATGCAAATACTTCCTACATCTAATAAGTGTATTTCCCGTTTCATGCCTAGTTAGTGCCACAAGCTTAAAAAAAAAACCATAATTTTCCAAAGAAGAAAACTTTTAAATAACAGGAAATATTTATAAAGCTTATTTTTTTCCTATTTTGGGGGTGGGGGGAGATACCCTGACAGTGATATAGTCCTGCCTTTTACCTAGTTGAGGCAGATTATCAGGGACAGAGTAGCTTTGTTAAAATGTCTTGCTGCTGCAGAGGGCAGACCCGCACTCACCTGGTGTGGCATCCTGTGTGACTCTCAGGGAGTACAAAGTGGCAGCCAGACCAGAACCATAGGAGAAGATGCCAATCCTCTTCCCTGCCAACTGCTGAGGTGAGTACCTACGCAGATGGAGAAATGTGTTACGGTCAAGGATCCGCTCTTGGGCCCACGGTGAGGAAAGCTGGAGCAGAAAGAAGACCCCACACTGCAGCCTGGCGGATCCAGAAACTGTTACAACAAGCAGACGGGAAAAGAGCTTTCATTGCTTTGGGAATGATGGGGTTTATGAGGAAGTTACTGTATCATAAAGAGCATTACTTTGTCGACTGGAGACTGTCACTGTGGCTGCACTGTTGACACATCGGTAGCACAGCTCTGGTGGTCTGGGGGAGAGACGGGCAGTCTCCTCCCATGTGATTTACAGCCTCTGAAAAGACACTCATCAGCTAGATGAGGACTTGGTGGCAATGAGAGACCAAGGTGTCCACCGGCTGGGCTCGATGCCCAGTGGTTTGGCAACGCTGCCGTGATGTAATCATCCCATGATGTGGTGTCAGGGGATTCCTACAAGTGCGATGGGACACCCGGATGCAGGCTGCAGCCCTGTGGGGCAAGAGGTCTTTCCTAGGCTATGGCCTCTATCCCTTTTACTCTTACAAGACATAAAAGAGAAGCAAACAGGAAACACTAACACCAGGAAAGGGTGGTTGGAGTGGAGCCCGTCTTTTGGACTAGGGGAAGGAAGGCTTGCCTTTGTGTCTTCCCTGGGACAGTAAGAGGCGTTCCCTCTCAGCAGGCACATGCTACTCAGAACCTAGCCTCCGAAAACTGTGAGAAAACCACCATGTTTGTTTCTGTTCTAGTGGCACAGGAGAATGAAGCCCAAGGCTGGTATAAGGCGTAGGCTACTGCTCCAGCAGACACCTCAAGTGTGGAAGTGGTCAAAGTCAAGATTGGCTTGAAGAGATTGTTGGCAGCCCCTGAGCTGGTGAAGCTGGGTGTGCTGAAGCAGGAGCCCTGTGCCCGTGGACTGGGGGCTCCTGAGCACTTGCTGGCACAGCTGGGTTTGCTGGACCAGGAGCGAAAGAGCAGAGCACCTATGGGAGGAGGAGAAGCCCTTCTGGCACTTAGTAGTAGAATTATGAGTTTTGTAATATTTGCTCAAGCAGGGCAGAGGCTGGGTCACTTCAGGAGGCCTAAGGTGCCAAGAAGCTGAGGAACCAGAAAGCAAAGCTGATGACAGAAAGCAGAGCTGCCTTGGTCTCAGGAGGTAGAGTCATTGCTCTTAAATAGGCAGATACGGGGGGTTGGGGAAGAACAAGAAAAGGGTACATACATAATGAAGACACATTAGATCAGATAAGGGTCAGATCACAGTCTAAAAAGTCTAATATATGATTAGGCATTATATGAATGACAACAATCTGGAACAAAAGGGGCACCGCAAAATAGGCCGGGGCCCAGCCTCCCAGGGAACAAAGGTCCAAGCTTGCCGAGGTGGTGTCGCAGCGTGCAGCTACTCCTGAGCGCCAAGATGATGTGGCTGAATCTGCCACCAATGGGCCGAACAGGGCTGACAGTGTGCGGTGACCATTCGGGAGACGGGCAGAATGGGGCTGCCCACAGCGGAGGGGGAAAGGTCCTCTAGGACCGAAGTGAAATCATCAATGAATGACTTTATCTTACTTGGATCCACAATCCTTGGGGTACTGTGTTGGGAAACTCTGCTGTCAAGGATCTCTCTGTAACTGGGGCACTGAGGTCAGTTTGTAAGCCAAAGTTCATCTGATTCAGGCCACGGCCTTTTACTTGCTATGTATCTAAAACTAGGACAATGACTAAGGATGACAGAAGAAGACTCAATGCGCTTGATCTGCAGTGCTGGAGAAGAATACTCAATACCCCAGGGACTGCCAAAAGAGAGCCAGCAGAAACCAAGGTGCTCTTACAGGCACAGAAGACGAAACTCCAGCTCACATACTTTGGGCATGTTGTGGAGAGGCCAGTCCTTGGCAATGTTGAGGTCAACGTCATGGAGGAAGATGCTCAAGAAGATGGACTGACAGTGACTGTATTAACGAGCTCAGGAATCTCAGACGGTGAGGATGGCGCACAGGATAGGGTAGGGTCATGTCTGCTGTTTGTGGGATTGCTATGAGTTGTTCTCAGCTCACACTTAACTGTGAAAGGATCTAGTTCTAGTTGTTAAAGCCACTGACCTGTGATAGTTCTGTTCTAGCAGCACTGGATAAACAAGATGTGGTCTAACTATAGTTCAAAATAATGAGCTCATGAAGACGCAGCCAGGAAAGTCAAAGTCAGAACCCTACCTTCAACCCATGTATCCTTCTAGTCTAGAAGCAGGAGATCAGAATGTGACAATGAAACATCACCATGACTCACACCCTACAGGAGGCTTGACTCTGACTACTGACCTCCCACAGGAGGCTTGACCCTGACGGACACCCCACAGGAGGCTTGACCATGACTGACCCACACCCCACAGGAGGCTTGACCATGACTGACCCACACCCCACAGGAGGCTTGACCATGACTGACTGACCCCCACAGGAGGCTTAAGTGGCTGAGCCCCATACTTACTGTGCCAGAAGAGAAGCAAGTGAGCCATAGACTGAGGACGTGTACATGTTCCCATTCTGATTGGATACAAGCAAAGACGCTTTTGTTTTCTGATTGAAGAGTTCAGAACTAGCCTTCATAAATGCCTTTTCCACATCTCGGTCAAAGTAAGTATCTTCTAATTTAACATCCCTGAAAGATTTGTAAGACAGACAATGTTTATGGTGCTCCAAGAGGATGGGCTTAATGCCCAGTGACACCTGCATATGACTTCTCACTGGTTAAGCATCGCTCTTCCACGCAGCCATACCCAGCAACGCCAGCTGCTGTGAGAAACAGAACCAAGCACACACGTACGCGCTCTTTAAAGGCCTTGGAAACAAGGTCACCGGCTGGTTCCGGTGGGTTAATGTGTCCATTAGCACCTTACTGTTCTCAAACAGAACATGACACTGTTTCAACTTCGTAATCATGAAAAGCTGTCAGAGCTGTGGGGCACTTTACCAAGGGAGACGCGGGCCAGGAGGACAGAATGACCGGCTTTAAGGGCACACGTGTTAACAAGCGGCTACTGCTGAGCTGAGCCTGGCACACTGTGACTACGTGTTGGGGTAGAAGCAGGCTGTATACGGCCACCCGTGGCTGATCTGGGAAAGTGGGGGTCACTAACACAGACTGCTGTGACGGCCCGGGAACGGAGCAAAAGGCCTAACTCAGAAGCTCGGCTGAGTAAACAGGCTAAGGGCGCTACTTTACAAGAATGTACTTTCTCGCTAATGAGATCAATAGGTTAGATGGGTTTGAGGCCCTGGTGGTTCAGTGCTAAGGGATCATGCAGCCAGTGAAAGGCAGGTGCCTTGGAAATGCAGCTGCTCCACAGAAGGGCGGGCAACCTCCTCTTGTGCGATTTACTGCCTCTGAAAACTCGCTGAAGGGGCATCTATGGGTTCGTTCCTACCCGATGGAACATGACAACAGATGATGTGCGAGACCCTTTGGACTCTAATTAAATGTTTTTAGGTCTATACAATGGTTCTCACAGGCATAAAATAATAAGACAGACGAATCACAAGAGCTCCTCTTACCCAAAGGCTTCCAGGCCTCTGTAGATGCTATTTTTATCTCTGTTTTGGTCATTCAGAAAGTCATTCAGCAACATCCGGGCTAGAGATTTCTGAACCAGTTTACAGTACGGCGAGTGGAAGATCACGAAGCCAAAGTCATTCAAAGTAAAATCTTTATCATTTCCCTCTGAAAGAGAAGTCCAAGAAAAAGACGAGCTTCAGATAATAATCAATTTTGGAAGTTTGATATTAGGACAGAATTAGGGCTCTTGCATCTTAAACTAGTGCATGATAAGCAAACGACCAGAATATAGTGTATGCTGAAATCGGCTTAAAAAAGCACATCAAAAAAGACAGCTGACGTTGGCATCATACTAGTGTTTTTTCAAACATCAGAATCTTGTGAGTGGGTGACATAATCAATTTGATGCGTAAGAAACAGTTTTTGCTTTAAAGGAAAACAGAATAACTCATAGAATGAGGAAGCAGTTGCATGACGCACACTTTTGCTTCAATTTAGCATAAACATACACATCTTGTTAAATTACTTCTCAGTATGGTTCCTAGTGGAAGAAGTTAGAAAATGACTGTGTTTAGACGTTATTAAATACAGAGACCTTCTATATAATACAGAAATGGTCCTCATCCGTAGGCATTAGGCTGTGATGTTTTCTTTAAACCCTCTCATAACCTCTAAAGGCAAATACGGACTCTAGAGAAACAGTTTGTGTGGATCCAGCCACATCATACGGTAGGCAGATCTCACTGCCATCAACAGATACCCAGACCAAGGAGAACACACACAACCTACCCTTCTGCCACTGGGCGCGGACCTTTTTCCGGTAGACAGAATAGCAGCGGTCTAGTGCACTGAGGTAGCACTGAATGGAGAGCTTTCCATCCACAACAGGGTACTCAGAGAGCATGTCAGGCTTGTAAAAGTCATAGGCGTGCTGCATGTGGGTGCCACGCAGCCCTGTGAGAAACAAAAGGAAGATGTCTGTGGACCTCCACCACTTCTTGATAATCATATACAAATAGAATGTACCGTCTAGGGCCTTCAGAAACTGTCTAATTAGCTCTTCCCACTGGTGCTGTTAGGTGCCGTCGCGTGCAGAACAACAGATCTGAGCCCTACCCTACCTACCCTGTATCTGACACATTTCAGCCCACTGCCACAGTCACTTATCAATCCGTCTCACTGAAACGATAAAGGCATTTACAAATAGGCTCAGGGTTCCATTAGTATATACACTGTCATTCATGTTTTTTAAATCCAAATGAGGGCTACAACTGCCCTACTGAACCGCTTCTCGACCTTTTGGCTAAGACCAAGTGTACAATTGCCCTGCTGAACTGAAAACAAACTCTACCTGTCACGTTACTATGACTACAGGCCAGTTCCCCTTTTTCGCTTCTCTCTGAATTGGGACAATAACCACCTACAGCACAGGACTGCGACTGCCACAAAGATTCTGACCATATTTCACTGATGTCAGGGAAGCACCTGGAGCTCTAATGGCCTCTTCTCTAGGCTGTGGTGCTGTTAACCCAAAGCCACACTCCTCTGGGGTCTGAATCCACCCAAGGCGCCTCAGGAGAGATGGGCAATCTCCACCCTTGTGGTTTACAGCCTTGAAACCCACCAGAGGGTCAGTCACGAGTTTGTTCAGACTTGATGACAAGAGAAAAACCGAGCACTTGCTTTGGTTGACACTGTGCCTTCAGCAATGGGCTCCAGTGTCTCAGAGAGAGCGAGAACGGCCCGGGAGAGAGCAGGTGTCAGGTTGGGGGCTTACAGAGTCGCTATGAGTTGTACTCGAGTCAACAGCATCTAACAAAAACTAGTGCTTTTTGTGTATGTTCAAATTGTTCAGCACACCGACTTTTTTTTTAAAAAAGCTGCCACGAACACTTACCTCGGTCAAAAATTAAGGGGGCGTTTGGTCCAATTAGCAGAGCGACAGCTCCAACTCCACCTGTGGGTCTAGCATTTCCGGTGGCGTAGACAGCGATGTCCCCCGCGACCACCAGGGCATAACGGCCTGCAAGAGATCATTCTGTGATCACGCACGAGAAGACGGTCACACTATAAAAAGCACACCCATCAGCGGGGCCATCCATTGCCCCCAGAATGCCCCAGCCCCGTCTGTAGAAAGAAAGAAAATCTCCAAACTCAACAGCAAACTGGTAGGATAATCAGATCCCAATTCAGATGAGGGGAAGGCCACAACTGCCACGCGCCTGGAAGCATCGTGAAGGCGAAGGTCCTCTGGGCCTGTCACCACGTGGAGCAGGGGTCTGTACCTACCGTCCCAGGAGCTGGACTCGATCCAGTTGACGGCATTGAAGACGGCAGCCGTGCCCCCGTAGCAGGCGTTCGTGGTGTCTATTCCCTCTATGTCTGTATTCCCAGACTCCTCAAAGAGCTGCATCAGGTTCGACTTCACGGACTTCGACTTGTCGATGATCGTCTCCGTTCCAACCTCAAGCCGCCCAATGCAATCGTAGGAAAGGCCATTTCTCTCCATCAGATTCTGAACCACAGTCAGGCAGAGAGAGTTGATGTCTTCTCTGTCTGTGCAGAAGCCCATCTTGGCCTGGCCCAAGCCAATCGTATACTTCCCAGCATCTACACCATCGTATTTTTCCAACTCTGTTTGGTCAACATACTGAGAAGGAAAATAGATCTCCAGGGCAACAATCCCCACATCCTTTGGCCAGCAGGCTTCTGCGTTCAAGGGAAGTGACCCAGGCATGGTGAAGGAGCTTTAAAGAAAGAAACAATAACAACACTGTTACAAAATTGAAAAATGGATCTTAGAGAGTTTAACTGTCATTAGTTTAGCAGATTTTATTTAGGGAAGCCAATTTTAAACTTATGGATTATTTCTATGTAATAATTACATATATTATAAATAATAATTACAGTATGAATACAATACTATCATCTAAAATAATACATAACACTTTAGAAAGGCTTTTGATCTATTGAAAATTACACATCCTTATTTAAAATATTATTGTTAGATATAAAATGTCAATGAGATTCTTCTATGTTGTAAACAAACAGAAGGCAGAATAAACAATAATAAAATGGCTGACAAATCAGGAGTCAATTATCTGCCTTACACCTGGCCACTTCAAAAGGCTTAAATAAGTCATTCACTCATCATAGATATTGTGATTATTTATAGCTCCTTGGAGGCAAGGATTCTGAGGCTCCGTCTGGCATACTTTGGACATGCTGTGAGGAGAGACCGGTCCTTGGAGAAGGACATCATGCTTGGGAGGGTGGAGGGACAGCGCAGGAGAGGAAGGCCCTCTATGAGGTGGATTGATTCAGTGACTGGGATAATTGGGATGGGTGTGTCAGAGGCAGTGCGGTTGGCACAGGACAGAGAGTAGTTTAGGGCTGTTGTACATAGGGTCGCTGTGAGTCGCAGGCGACTCGATGGCACAACACAACAACAACTGTGGTATCAAACAGGAGTGCACACTTTATTGATCTGAAGAACCACAGCCAGTAGAAAACCGTAGCACAAAGTCCACCACACACACTGCAGACTCCTGCAATTTCAATCAGGGTCTAATATCAATATTCCAGACTTTCTATACAACATAACACAGTTCCAAAACCTAATAAACTGAAAACTGGGTAATTCATATATTATATGTAGTATCTGTTAGAAAGTACCTTTTAAAATCACCTCTCCCATCGCATCTTTTAAGAAAAGGATCTAGAAGTTGAATTGTCTTCACACTCTGAAGACATTTAGTTTATTTCTTGGTTTATGTCCCAACAGTAACAAAAAGGCTTGGGCAAATGTCACTTAATAGCCTTCCCTATTTTAGAAGTGTATTAGCCAGAAAAATAGAAATTATTCTAGATATTGAATATGGTCAAACATTTGGTAGCTGGCCAAAGGAGAAAAGAACAGGGTGGTTCTACAGAGTCGTGAGCCAAAGTCATACTGACGCTGCTTCACCTATTGTTATTACGACCTCTCCACTGGACTGCATGACGAATGTGGCATCCAGACGGGAAGACTCAACAATTGTCTGCATTATGCAGATGACACAAGCGCTTGGGGCAGAAGATCAAAGGCTAGAGTCTGCAAACTAGATTCCATTTCATCAACAACAACAACAAAATGAAAAATTCACCACTGGACCAATAGGCAACGTCATTAACAGATGGAGAAAAGACTGAAGTTGTCAACACCTATGTAATTAAGACATGTTGTTAGGTGCCCTCGAGTGTGACTCATGGCGACCCTCTGAACAACCAATCTGAACCCTCTCCTATCCTGTGCCCTCTTCACCGTCTCTGACATGCTCCAGTCACTGCTGCAGTCACTGTGTCAACCCTCCACCTTTCCAAACATGATGTCCCTCTCAAAGGAGGAGACAAGCTGCGTGGTCTGAACTGTAGAAAGCGGGAAGTCCTGGGAGGTGGGGCGGTACATGCCAAGACCTCTCCCCTTGATGCCTGCAGAGGCTTGTGCTAGATTTCTTTCTGGACAGAGGGGTTGAGAACCCTTGCTCCTGGATTAGACCGGGCACAGTATGCTCCTTATCAAGGCTGCTTTCCCCCCAGCCCTGCTGTGGGAAATCCATCACATGACCCCCGACTTGTTTCATATCCTTAGCTAAAAAAATCAAAACGGCCAAAACTGAAGGTGGTCCTGGGCAGAGGGAGAGTGAAATATGGAACGAAATTCACAATCTTAAAGAAGACCAGAACTGTTGGTTGAATAAGGGCTGCTGGAGCCCCAGAGGATGGTTTTGTCCCACCTTCTAACCTGGACCTGCACACACACCGCCCTGGGGATGGCCTCTGCCAAACAGCTAACAGGCTATAAAGATAAAAGCAGCACCCTGGAGGGAGAGGCGGACAGAGTCCTTCTCTACCGGGCAGCAATCTGCCCAGAGAAAATGCTCACAAAGCCAAGGGCACTGGGCCTGGGACCGCAGAAAGTGAAGGGGTCACAACCCACGCCACAAAAACAAAATGCATAGGCTGTTGGATGGGAAAATTATGTGTTCTATAAGCATTCACCCAAATCACAAATCAAACATAAAATTAAATAACCCTAACACATCAAAGAGAAAATGTCTCCAGCAAAAAATAAGATCCCAAAAATGGGAATTGGAGGGGGATGCACTTTTAACAACTTAACTCTGTAAACTTCCCAAAGCCATCTTCCAGAGAGAGAGAGGACCAGAGTGTCTCTCCCTAAGGGATGGCTCCCACACTCACCCCCCATGGACAGAACAAGTGTCCTTGTCATTAGACAAGCTGACAGAGAGACTCTGAGAACCTCTGGCCTAGAGACCCAAAGGGACCGGCAGAACCTTTATAGTCTGATTTCTAGGGATTGTGGGGAAACTGTTCAGCAGGGAGCCCATTCAGTCTCCTCACCGGGTTCTCATCATCCACGACCCCTGGCCTAGGCCAACAGACATCCTTCCGAATGAATGTATCTGATCTTTGTCAAGATGCTACTTAAAACTCTTCAAAGCTTCTCTTTCACAAATAAGGCAGCCTCCTCACACTAGACAAGGAGCTTGTTCCGGGTCACTCTCACGTCCTGGGTACCTAGCCCAGCATTTGGCACTTAGCATATGCTTAACAGTGGATAAATGAAATGCTACTTGCCATCTAATCTAAAACCAGCAGTGACAGATCATAAAGCCGAGGTTTAAAACTGAGGGAGAAAACAGCATCTTAAGAAAGGAGCTCAATGTGAACATAAGGCAGCAAAGGCTTAGGAAAAGGTAGTTTATTGGTTCAAACACAATCACTATCCAGACTCCTATCATTTTAAGTATTAATATAGCTATGAGCCGTGCTTGACTCGACGACGGCAATCAACAACAACAACATATAGAGGTAAGAGTTGCCGTACACCATCAAGTCGGGATCAACCCACAGCTGACCCTCCAGGGAAAGGTTTTCTGAGTAATAAATCACACTGCAGGAAGAGTGCTCATCCTCCCACAGAGAATCTGGGGGGTTCAAACTGTGTGCCTTTTGGACTGCAGTACAGCTTCTCACCACTAGGCCACCAGAGCCCTGTATATATACAAAGCATTACTGGTACATATGACTTAAATCTAAATATAAAGCCATTTTTCTTCTACCTAAACTGGAAACCTAGCAAAGATCCAAGTCTAACCTGATCCCCAAAAGGAAATGTTCACTTGCTAATGTATGTGACTTTTACGATGTCACACTTATTTGATTATCTACACCTTTTTCAAAAGAGGAAACAAAAGTTTGTCTCATTTGTTTTTTACTTGAAACGTTATCCTAGGAAACACAAAATTAAGGCTGCTTCGGTCTCCCAGCACCTTGCAGCGTTCATTTCCTGGGAGGGTGTGAGAGTATGCAGTGTATCAAATGGTCATCTGCTCTGGGTAGAAGGCAGCCCTCCCGGAGAGGGGCGCTCCCGTCCAGTAGCAGCAGGGCAGGGCAGGGACCGTACCTGTGCGAGGGGTACAGAGCTGCAGTCTCCAGGTCTGTCACTGTTTCCTCCTGCAGGCACTAGGAATTTCAAATAAGAACTTCTTTAAAGTAAAAAATCACCACAGTGATTCAATCCCAGTGTTGAAGGCAAAGCCTTTTCTTGTCCAACTATATTATGAAGAAAGTAAGAAACTTAAGGGCAACATGCCCACCCCCATCACCCTTATTTTTCCTCCGGTGGTTTAGTGGTTAGGAGCTGCACTGTCAACCCAAAGGCACAAGGTTCACATCTACCAACTGCTCTGCAGGAGAACTGTGGATAGTCTTGTCCTGTGTTTACAGCAAGTGAAAGCCCACTGGAGAATCAGTCAGGGGTTGGTCCAACTCGATGGCACACAACAGTAGCAAGAACAAGTGGTACAATCAGTCCTGACACTGAAGCAAAATAAAGAACTGTGTCACCACTCGGGCACTAAACCAAGCCCAGTGCAGGGAGCATTACCATTTTCTTCACTAAATTTGAGACCTCAAGAATATGAAGGGAAAGTGTAGCAGCCAAGTTGGGCAGCGTCCAGAGTACAAGACTCGCCTGATCAAGAGGCACCTAGGAGCTTGTCTGTGGCCTCAGCAAACCACAAATCACTACAGCTGAGCCTCAAGCTCCTCACCTATAAAATGGAGCCGATACTTGCCCAGCCAGTTGACTGTAAAGAGAAAATACCCTGCATTTAATTAAAAAGAAGCTGGATTTTCTGTCAACTATATTCACCCCAAGGAATTTCCATCATGTCTTTACAGAAACACCCTAGAGGTCAGAGGGGGTAGGAATAACTTGGGAGATGAAGAATTTAGGGAGGGGAAAAAAATCCATTCCAGGTCTGGTTATTGATATGCAAACACAGAAGTGAGTGAGTAATGCTTCATTATAATGCAAAGCACTAATCCAATCACCTGGCCTCCTGGTTCTTACTCATTGTAAAAACTCTTCTTTCTTGGGAGGTCTGGTTATTTTCTTTAATCCTAACCTCTCACTTTTCAATACTGTCACTTTCCTCCTCCTCACAACCTTCACTAAGCAGCTCTCTGCTGTGTCAGAGAGAAGCTGTCACATCATGACAGAGGCACACTAAACCTTGTCACTTCAGTAGGAAGGAAAAGGAAGATGAGCTTGAACATTTTCTTCTTTGAGGACTGTTGGCTACTTCAAACAGCAGCTCCTCTGTCACACACTCAAGCTCCTTTGCTCCCTGGTTCACTCTTCATAGATTTAGTACCCGCCCTTGCCTGACTAAGGGGATTCCGATGCTATCTAGGGAAGCCTTCTTTTCTGCTAACTGAAAAGGTTGCATTGGGCATCAGTACCCAGACAGAAAAAGGCGGGCAGTCTCCTCTCCTAAGATTTAGCTTCAGAAATGTGAAGGAGGGTGGCTGGGAGCTTGGAGTGATGTGGGAAGTGGTTACTTCTTTTAAGGAGCTCTGGTGGCCCAGTGCTCATGTGTTGCTGGTGTGTTTCACTGCTAATCATGAGGTCAGCAGTTCTAATCCACTTCCACAGAAGTCGGTTTTGTTTGCTTCTTTTACAAGATCAAAAAAGAAAAAGCCAACAAACATCCTCAAACTCACTGCAGCTGCAATGGTTCTGGTTCATAGAGACACCCCCCCCCCCGCCACCCCCCAAGTGGGTCTGTGGAGCTAGAAACGGGGAGGAGCTAGTTCATCCTTCTCTGGGGTATGGGGAGGCCCAGTCCCTCGCCAGCCAGGTTAGCAGATAATCGGGGCCTCTGCCTGAGCTCCCTTTCTCAAAGTTCTTCACAGATGCAGTTCCTTCCACTTTACTACTCCTCCCCTAAACACAGAGAGAATGAAAAGACCAAACATTTTGTAAAAACCTGAGTTGTAAGAAAAGATACCATATTTCAAACATATCTCCCTTTAATGATAATATCATCTATATACTTATTTTGAAAAAACAAGCCCTTTTTTTTCATTATCTCAAGTTATAGCTTTGAATCCAACCACTGTTCTCACAGGTGGGAGAAAAAATGAGTTCTTTCCCAGGCTGCACAAGCTGAAGTAACTTCCTAGAATTTCTTCTTTAGAGACATGTATGTGATAAGGAATTTCCCCTACACCGCCAACATTCCCTCTTTCTATTCTGATGATTTAAACTGGAGAAGAGAGAGTGCACACAAAGCAAAGCAAAGGAGGAAGACAAAGACCCAAAGGACACTTGTACCACTCAAACTACGCTGAAGATCTGCAGCGGGTTTCCAGAGGCCATAAATCACACTGGAGGAGAATGTGCTTCTCTCTCCTGAAGTTCAAGGCTCACATGATCAAAATAAATAAGATACTTTTAGATGAAAATGAGGAGGCTTGGCTGCCGGAGGTGGTGGTCAATGTCACTATGGGGAAGACTCAGTCAGAGGGCTCAGCTTCCATGACAGGCTGAATCCTGTTGTCTCCTGCTCTCACTAAACTAGTACCGCAAAGCAAAGCACAACACAGAGTCTTTTCAGAGGAACTGGGGGAAGAAAGCAAGGGTTCAGGAGCACCCCATGCCCGGCAACCCCAACAAGCTATCAGGGAGCTCCGTGGAGATTCCTCAGAGGAAGAGGGCCCCACTGCTTTGCCTAAGGTCTCAATAAACACGGACGGACTGCCTCGGACCAGCTAGGCTTGTGCAATGACTCTCTCTCTCCCCTAATTTGTAAATCTGGGCTCTTCAAAGGACTACACAGTGTCCTGAATCTCTCCTTCCCACTGCCTGTTTAAATCTGATTCATACAATAAATATATTCATCTAGAAGATGACAGGCTATAAGCAAGTACTTACTTATCTCTCATAGTAAAGAAAGAAACTCCAGGAAATTGGAAATACTGGTAACCTCTCCCCACACAAGCAAGCAAAAGCCTGGGGTAAGAAAGCTTTGCCCACGCTGTACATTGTGGGCTAATTCCCCTCCAAAAGTGCAGCCTCTCTTCTTACTCCAGGGTCCTGGTGGCGGGAAGGCAGGCCTCCCAGATGGACCACACAGAAGCCGAGTTTTCTGACCAGGGTCCTGCACTCCCACTGCAGGTCCGGCATGTGGATGTTGCCCACATGCCGCTGCCGACGGAATACCAGTCCCGAGGCGTCTTCTCCGGGGAGAGGACCCCTTGATTCTCTGTGGAGAGCATGCTGTAAAGGACACTCGGCTGTCTTTTTCCTGAAAGGCTCAACTTGGAATCCTATTTTAACAACTGGAGGGTAACTCTGTTGATTAATGCGTAGCTGTCCTCACTGAGCAGTTACCGTCTTCAACATCAGATACAGCTCAGGACTTTAGGGAAACTGGCTCCACCCTGTGCCTTTCAAGAGGTGGTTTTCAATCATCCCTAAATCCCAAACAGTAAAAATGAGAGGTGCCCACACGGAACCGGAAGAGAACAGCTGCTGATATCACAATCGTTCCTACGAGCACCACATCCCAGAACAAACCCTGCAAAGATGAAGACGGGCTTCTGTAGACTCGCTCCTCCCCACTGCTCTGCCTTCAGCTGTCAATCAGGACAGCATTAGGATGAACAAATTCATCGTCCCAGTACCCTCCTCTAACACTGGCTAACATGTTTCTCAACTTTGTAAATTCATACTACACTTACGAAGACCCTCAATGAGATGGACTGACTCGGTGACTGGGATAATGAGGGTTTAGGTGTGTCAGAGACAATAAGACTGGTACAGGATAGAGCAGGGTAGAGGGCTGTTGAACTAACAGAAGCAGCAAGATATAATATTGTGGTAATCCCATATAAACTTCTTGTCATGGGGTATACTATCGAGTTAGAAGTGACCCATTGCTAAACCCTCCAGCAGGTTTTCAGAGTCAGTTAACTACGTGGGAGAATGTCCATTCTTCAGCAGCAGAGAAGCTGATGGATTTGAACCACAGGCCTTTGGGATTTCAGCGTAGTTTCTTATCCCTAGGCCAAATTAAAAGAATTAGGGATTTCTACACCTCCAGCTTCTCCATTCACAACTTCAAACCACATCTCCACCCAGGATTCTACTGGGTTTCAGGAAACACAGCTTTCCCGTGGCACAGTGTGTAGCCTGTATGGTGGTTCGAATCCACCCAGTGACTCAGGGCAAAGACGGACAATCTCCTTCTGTGTGATCTACAACCTCAGAAACCCAATTCAGAACGCAAAGGACCCAAGAGATCCAAATCACACCAGTACCCGAGGGTTGGGACTGTCCTCTGAGAAAAGCCGTCTAAAATCTAAGTCTAAAAAAAAAAAAATCTCAAAATCAGTCCCAGATGCTAAAAGCACTGTGGAACAATATTCAAGTAGAATATCAAGCAAAATGAAAACCAAGGCCCTGAACAAGGTCCTTTTAACTGTCCTTACGGAGAACACCTCTGGAAACTGAGGCTACTCTAGAAATTTATGAATTTCAGAGAAGGCTGGATAAATGTTAGACACGAACTTTCACCTCCCTCCCTGAGTTGCCTGTTCTTTGCCCTCTTTGTTTGCCACCCAAAAATACCTGAAATTTACATACATACACTGCATTATTTTTAAAAAAACGCAATCTTCAAATCTCAATTCCTTCCCACTCCAGCCCACCCTACCCTATGCCAATCTCTTTACAGCCAAATTGTTGTTGTTGTTACGTGCCGTCGAGTCGCTTGCGACTCACAGCGACCCTATGTACAACAGCCCTAAACTCCGCTCTGTCCTGTGCCAATCGCACTGTCTCTGACACTCCCATCCCAATTATCCCAGTCACTGAATCAATCCACCTCATAGAGGGCCTTCCTCTCCTGCGCCGTCCCTCCACCCTCACAAGCATGATGTCCCTCTCCAAGGACCGTCTCTCCTCACAACATGTCCAAAGTAAGTTAGACGGAGCCTCAGAATCCTTGCCTCCAAGGAGCCACCCGGTTTAACCCTTTCCAGGACGAATCTGTTTGTTTTCCTAGCAGTCCATGGTGTTCTCAATACTCTTCTCCAGCACCACAGCTCAAAGGCATCAATTCTCCTTTCCATAAGGAATATATACCTTTTAAAAGGTCTATGTTAGGATTTGGGGAGTTTGGGTGACTAAGGGTAAAGAACTTCACTGCCATCACAAAAGTACCTGGTTCAAATCCACCAGGTGCAATTTACTGCCCTGGAGAACCTACAGGAGGGTGACTCTGTGATCTGAGCCCACAAAGGACTGGGCTGACAACAACAGCTTAGGAAAGTTGGGGTGGTGACTGTGAAGGGACAGAACTGCTACCAGGTCGGTCCCCATCTCTCTCTCTCTCTCCTGCTCTCACAGGACAGCAGTAAAAGCAAGGTTTCTCAGAGCGAACAGGGACATGCATCAAGAAGCAGCAGCCGGTTCCTAAGGAATGCAGGGGATCCAAAACCCCAGCCAGTCCCTGCGCAGATGACCAGACTCAGAAGCCAGGGAGCCAATAAAAAGCAGAACCCATCTGAAGCTCTTTTTCAGCTGGCGGCCAGCCAAAAGTTTGGTCCCACTCCAGAATTTCCAGAAGTGTCCCTTCACTTGCCCCGTTTCCTTTCCACCTTTATCTTTCACCACCATGCCTCTTCTGCGTTAGCTTAAAAAACCTTTGTCACTTGTTTTGTTAAGTCTGTTCACTTATGTACCGTCAGTCACCTCAACTAACCCCTCCTGGGAAACAGTAACGAGTGAAGAGAGAAAAAGAACTCCAGTTTTAGCACGCTTTAGGGACTGTGTGTTAAAAAGGGAGATTCCGAAGAGGAGGGTGGAGATGGGTGTACACATTAAAGAACTGAGATGGTTTTAGGGATTTAAAAAACAGTGCCGACTACCCTGATGCCTCCACCTTCCACCAACCATTTGATAGGGACTCAGGTTAAGGATTTCCTTGGAACTTATTGTGCTATCAAAGTCGAAAACCAGTCTCAGAGGGCAGAAGTCTGTCAAGGGGAAGGGCCTTGAGCCCATCTAAATGCTGTCATTTACTTGGCCTCATGTTTCAAGACCTCTACCTGAAACAGAACTCATGCTGGCTCTTGAAAGCAGCACCCAGGGCTGGCCAGAGGTCCAGAGGACCCCAGCAGGCTCCTCTCCCATCACTGTGCTGTCACTGGGCGGGGCTGCCACACCTTTCTAAAGGGTTCTGACAGCTCCAGACCAAGTCCCAAGCGTCTCGTGGGCGTGAACACCCCGAAGGTGCCCGGCCTGGGCATCACAGATCCCCTAGTAGGCTGATACCTGCAGGAGGGAGATGAGGGGCTGCGGGGCACCTATTCTGAAGGCAGGTGGGACACGGACATCCGATGGAGGCGGGAGGGAGGCAGGGGCTGCGCTGGGAGGGTCAGGGCCGCGCAGACCCGGGGTCTCAGGGTCTCAGCACCAGGCAGATCGAACCGGGGCTGCGATGGGGTCTGGGCTCCAGAGTGCAGGGAAGAACGGGCGGTCCCATGTCCCACTCCGGCCACCAGCCTGCAGGTGGAACCACGAGCACACGACCCCCGGACAGCACAGATGTCCATCCAGGCCATCTCCCATCTTCCACGATCCATCCTCATCCAGGGCTCCGGAAAGCCGCGGGAGCTCACCACGCGGCTCCCGCACGGACGTCAGTCATCACCCGTCCCCCGACGACCAGGTCACCCCAGCTCTGACCCCAGCGCCCTCCCGCCCGCCCGCCGCGGCCCGGCCAGGTCCCCGACAGCTAAGCCCCACCCGCGGCCCCGGCTCCGCCAGGTCCGGTCCGCCTCTGTCCTGACCCGGCGCCCGGGCCGCCTCGGGCCTAGTCAAGGACACCTTCTCGCCGCCCCTCACCGGCCTGGCCCCTGCCCCGGAGCCGAACACTCACCAGACGTGGCCGACGGGGAGCAGGACTGAAGGAGTCGACTACAGACAACAGCACGCGGCGACTCCCCAACACCACCACCACCAGCAGCTTTATAGCCGCCCAGCCGCCGGACCCCGGCACCGCCGGCTGTCGGCGGGAGGCGGGACCGAGGCGCCCGCAGCCAATCGTAGCGGCCAGAGGGGCCCAGTAGTGCCCGCCCCTCTGCCACACATTCACCAATCAAAGAGGCGAGAGGGCGGGGACTCGCTTGCGTTTCCCCTCGTGGCTGGGAGGGCGGGGGAAGGGGCGGAGCAAAGTCAGAGGTGTTAGGAAGTGGGGTGAGAGAGTGACGTACAGTGGCCCGAGAGCCCGCCCGCCAATGACAGAGCAGCGAGAGACGGCGCGAGCCAACCGGAAGAGAGTGAGTGATGCTCCGACCAATGGGAGCTCAGCGAGAGGAGATGGCGGCCAATGGGGTCTCCGCGTCCCACCGCTGGGGAGAGATGGGTCAAGTGTGGGAGGCGAGTTGGTCCCCACTGGAGAGTGTCAGGTTGCCTAGCAACCGGAACCAACCTTCAGCAGGGAGGTTTCTCAAGCCTTTGATCTGGATTGAATCTTACCTTTTTCCAAGTTTCACAGTGGCCAAGTTCCTCTGAATTACAAATTGGTAGAGGATACTTCACCTGGAGGTTGTAAATATTCAGTTTTTTTTAAAAACCCTTGACTTTTTAGAAAGACTGTCTTCAGATAGTTTGGCAGAACTAAACTTCAAGTAAGATAGTTTGCTGTTAGACATAAGTAAGGGAAGGGGCTTGCTTGAACAGGGAAGTTAATATTGAGTTTAAGGATGCTCTGAGGGAAAAGACCCACTCCCCACTGTATCTTGATGTGTGGTAGTGGTTCTGTTGAGAACTATGAACGACAGACCTGAGCCCCCTCCTACTCATTGCCATCATCATCTCTGACACCTTGAGCCCATTGCTTCAGACACTGTCAATCCATCTCCTTGAGGGTCTTCCTCTCTTTTCCAAGAACCAGCCCATGCAACATATGCCCCAAAGTAAGTGAAACACTTTCACTATCCTTGCCTCTAAGGAGCACTTTACCCTTTTTCCAAGAAAGATCAGTTTGTTTTCCTACTCTTTTTCCAAAACAGATCTGTTTGTTTTTCCTAGCAGTCCATGGTATATTTCCAACATTACACCTGAAAGGCACCAATTTTTTTTCTTGTCATCCTAATTCATTGTCCATCTCTCAGATGCATAGCAAGACATGAAAAAAGATCACGGCATGAATCAGGCACACCTTAGTCCTTAAACTGACATCATTTCTTCTCAGTACCCCTGACTGCAGACCTTTCTGCTGATATCTTGACTGCTGGTACTGAAGAAGACTGACTGTGGATCTAAAGATGAAATTGTTGACAATTTGAATCTTTTCTCCATCTCTCACGATATTGCCTGTTGCTCCAGTGGTGAGGATTTTTATCTCATTGATGTGTAGAGGCTAAGTTAAATGTTGAAAGAAGAAAAGGGTCTGCTAGTTCTTAGCACGGTGGTTCTGTGGGATAAGAGCTGCTTCTTTTAGTCTTAGGTCCCTCTAGACTCATGGCAACCCTCTGTGTGTAGAGCAGAAACTGTGCAGAGTTTTCACAGCTATGTCCTTTCAGAAGCAGATCTCTGGGCATGTTTCCCAGGAGTGTCTGTTGTTGTTATGTGCCTTCGAGTTGCCTGCGACTCATAGCGTCCCTATGCACAATTACTCTAAACCCTTCCCTATCCTGAGCCAGTTTTACTGTCTCTGACACACCCCATTACCCCAGTTACTATGTCAATCCATCTCATGTGGGGTCTTCTTCTCCTATGCTGTCCCTCCACCCTTCCAAACATGATGTCCTTCTCCAAAGACTGGTCCCTCCTGGAAACATGCTCAAAGTATATGAGACAGACCTTCAAAAGCCTTGATTCCAAGGAGAAATTTGAATTCACCCTCTCCAGGATAGACCTGTTTGTTCTCTTGGCAGTCCATGGTATGTTCAGTACTCTTCTCCAGCACCACAACTCAAAGGTCTTGGTTCCTTTTATATCATTCTTGTTCATTGTCCATCTCTCTGCTGCATAAGAGTGTTGACTGTGGAACAGAGCAAACTGAAATTGTTAGCAATTTCAATTCCTTCTCCATCTATCATGGTGCTGCCAATTGGTCCAGTGGTGAGAATCTTTGTCTTCTTGAAGTTAAGCTTCAGTCCATATTGAAGATTGCAGTCCTTGACCTTCTGCAGCAAATGCTTTAGGTCTTCCTCAGTATTGGCAAGCAAGGTTGTGTAATCTGCATAACACAGGTTATTGATGAGTCTTCTTCCAATCCTAATGTCACATTCCTCATCGTAAAGCCCAGCCTCCCAAATGATCTGTTCTGCATATAGATTGAAAAGTATGGAGATAGGGTGCATGCTTGATTTACACATTTTCTGATTTTGAACCATGCAGTGTTTCCTTGCTCTATTCTGACAACTGCTCCAGGTCCAAGTATAGGTTTTGCATGAGCACAATCAAGTGTTTTTGGATTCCCATTCTTTTCAAGGTTAGCCACAGTTTGTTGTGTTTCTCACAGTCAAATGCCTTTTCATAGTTATTGAAGCACATGTAGACGTTCCTCTGGTACCTTCTGCTTTCAGCCAATATCCTTCTATCACAGACTATCATGTCCCTAGCGCCACAGTCTCTTCTAAATCCAGCTGTGTTTCTGGTAGTTTCATGTCAATGCGCTGTTCCAGTCATTTTTGGATGCTCTTCAGCAGGATTTTGCGTCTGTGTGATATTAGTGATATTGTTCAATAATTTCCATGCTCTGTTAGATCACCTTTTATTGTGATTGAAATAAATATGAATCTCTTCCAATAAGTTGGCCAGGTAGTTGGATCCTCTACACAGGTTCAGACTGCCAACCTTTTGACCTGTAGTTCAGTGCTTTACCATTTGTACCATATAGGGACCCAATGACTGCCCAATTCCTTCTGAAAAGCCTCATCCTCTCAATAAAACCATAAATAGCCCGGTGCTGTGGAGGTGATTCCATCTCATAGATCCTAACGGTAGATGAGAGCTTCCCCTAAGGCTTCTACGCATGATGGTAACTGGTTATAAAGTAACCAGAGGGTTTCAGCTGATTTTTAGGTTATCAATGCACCACTAGGGCTCCTAGCCCTCTCAGGTCTGGAGTTCTGGTGGCCTTGTGGGTAAAGAGTTGTGCTTCCAACCCAAGCACAAGTGGTTTGAATTTCTCTGTTCCATCAGAGGAAGATGGGCAATCTCCTATGAAAACCTGCCAGAGGGTCAGCTATGGCTCATTTCCGACTTGGTGACACAGAACAGTATCCTTCTGAAAATGTTGTCGACTGCATAGTGCACCTACGAGCAGCAGGTCTGAACCCTGTCCCATCCTCTGACATCCTCACCATCTCAGACATACTTAACGCCCTTTGTTACAGACACGGTGTCAATTCATCTCATTGAGACTCTTGTGCTGACAATGTGCTCAAAGTACGTGAGATGACAGTTCACCATCCTTGCCTTCAAGGAGCACTCTGGTTGCACTTTCTCTGAGACAGGCTTGTTCTTCTCCAGCACCACAACACAGAGAGGAGTGTCTACAGAGGAAATGAATGAAACTCTACGTGAGGCAACCCAAAGGAAAACAATCATGGCCTCAGATTGGCAGCCTGTCTCTGCTTGGGCGATGACTCCTTTTAAAGCAAAGAAGCCACATGCCCACTGCTCCTGAGATGTTTCCCCTTACAAAGGCCCCCGTCCAGTTTCCAAGGCTGTGATTCGTGATGGTACCACACAGCAGACTCCTATCCTGTGTGATTCATCCTCCACCATATGCAAACCAACAGTGCGGTGCACATGGTGAAGCTCTCAGCCACTGAGCTGGTGGTGCTGGTCTACCCAGCAGCAGCTGGAAACAGAAGCAGGTGATGTAGTTCTGAGCAAGCACAGCACTGAAAACGCTGTGAGGCACATTTCTAGCCTGACACCAAGTTCAAATCAACTCCACCTGCAAGGGGCTTCTGGTTGGTATACCCTCTAACCACGGAAGGGTAACCTTCACAGCAAAGTGGCAACACGTGTCACAAATAGGAACTCTGTGAAGTGTTAGCACAAATTACCTGGGGAAGGATGTGCTGAAAGACGATTATCATTCGGCCTAATTTCCCTGACAGGCATTCTATTCAAGTATTGACATAGTTTGATTCCTTTATAAAACTAACGGGGTGACAATAAGACATCGTGAGTCCCAGGATTTTGAGAGAGGAATTAAAAGTCCTGGCACTTTGTTGTGGTTTTTGTGTAGCCTCAAGCTGGAAGTGACCCATAGCTGACACCCCAGCGGGTTAGCAGAGACAGTAAACTGCACTGGAGGAGGCTGCCCACTCTTCTCATGGGCTTGTACCTCGTGCCCTTAAGTTTGCAGCGCAACTTCTTACCACTAGGCCATCAAAGCTCCTCAATGGCAGATTAAAATGTATGAGGGCAGTACGGACAAGCACAGAAAGAATGTCTTTTGTCCTTAGAAAGGATAGCAAGTAATTCCATCTTTAGGAATGTTGTTGTTATGTGCCATCGAGTCGCTAGCGTCTCATAGCGACCCTATGTACAAGAGCCCTAAACGCCATCCTATCCTGTGCCAGCCTAGCCGTCTCAAATGCACTCATTCCCACCACTCCAGTCACAGAATTGATCCATCTCATCGGAGGTCTTCTCCTGCGCTGCCCCTCCACTCTGCCAAACATGATGTCCCTCTCCAAGGACCAGTCCCTCTTTGCAACATGCCCAAAGTATGTCAGACGAAGCTTCAGAATCCTTGACTCCAAGGAGCATTCCAGCTTCACCTTCTCCAGGACAAATCTGTCTTCTCCAGCACCACAGCTCAAAGGCATCAATTCTCTTTCTATCATCCCTATTCACTTTCCAACTCTCTGATGCATAGCACGTAATTGCAAAGACTATAGCCCAGATCAGGCACACCTTAGTCTCCAGTCTGATGTTGTTGCTCTTCAGTACTCTTGAGAGGTCCTTCACAGCTGACTTTCCCAATGCAAAGCTGTGGAGCCAAGTAAACTAAAACTGTTAACTATCTCAATCTCTTCACCATTCATACTGATGCTGCCAATTACACAATAGGAAATGATTAGCCAGGAAGTCATGAGGATGATTATTTTATACAATCAGAAACTCCCACAAGGCAGAGGTTATGTTTTCAATCAGATTAATCTTCAATTGAGCTAAGCGAGTATGGCTATTGATTATCAGGAAGCCAAGTAATAACAAAATGAACGAGCAAGCAGATAGAAAACATCCTAATTAAATTTTAAAAAGACAAGCCTCTGGAAATCTATGAAACACAACAGCAGATTAAATTATCTAAGACTCATGAAAGTGAAGGTAAAATATATTTACATCACAAAAGAGAGTTGCTAGTATTATAAAATCCATTTGATACAAGCAGAGAAGCCAATGTCATTCTTGAAAATACATTTTTAGAAAAATTAAGATGTTAAGATGATTTTATTATATTTTTTTTTCTAAATGTAATGCCAAGCAGTATTGACCAACTATTATAGATGCTCTTGACTGAACAAAAGAGGTTTTGTTGTACTGTGCTAGTTTGGAAGGAGCCAAAATTTAAGAGGCAGAAAAATATTTTGTTTTAGTAAAATATTATACTTTAAATTCATCCACTGAACAATCATTTACTTTTCATCTATGATATAAAATGGATTATGCTAGAGCTACCCTGTTCCAGAAGGCAAGCAGACACTACACAAGACCAGTTGTTAGGGGACATCAAATTGTGTATGACTCATAGTGACTCTCTGGGCACCAGGTCTGAATACTGTGCTATCGTGCACCATCCTCTCCATACCTGGCACTCGAGCTGCAGTTACCATGTCAGCCTACCTGCCTGATGGTCTGCCCCTCTCCAAGGAATAGCCTCTCTAGCAACATGTCCAAAGTATGTGAGACGAAGCTTTATAACTTTTTTCCTCCAAGGAGCACTCTGTCCGCACATTCTCCAAGACCTATATGTTTGTTCTTTAGCACTCCTGGAATATTCAGTACTCTTCTCCAACACCACAGTCCAAAGGTATGACTCTTGTTCGGTCATCCTTTTTCCTTTTCCAGGTTTCAGATCCATAGCAAGTGACTGAAAAGACCATGATTTCAATCAGGTGCACCTTAGTTCTCAAACTGACTCCTCAAACTGCAGATAAATAATTTGGAAAGATCCCTGACTATAGATCTTCCCAGTGCAATATGTCTCCTGATGTCCTGTCTGCTGCTACCAAGTGTATTGATTATGGATCGAAGTAACATGAAGTCGTTGACAATCTGAGTCCTTTCTCCATCCATCCATCATGATGTTGCCTATTGGTCCAGTAAGAAGGATTTTGGTTTGTTTTTTTTCTATTGAGGTGCAATCTATATTGGAGGATGTAGTCTTTGATTTTCTACAACATGTGCTTTAAGTCCTCATATTCAGCAAGCAAGGTTGTGTCAGCTACGTAACATAGGTTACTGACGAGTCTTCCTCTGATCCTGATGCTACTTTCTTTTTCATAGAGTCCAGCTTCTCAGATAATTTTCTCAGCATATAGACTGAACAAGCATGGAGGAAGGATGGTCAAGGCAGGAGAGGAAGACCCTCATGGAGGTGGGTTCACACTGTGACTGCAAGAGGCCTAGAAATGGCAGAGACTGGGGGGATGGTGTAGGGTCAGGCAACATTTCTGCCTGCCATCGATGGGGCCATGATGAGCTGCTGTTGGTTGACTCAGCAACATCTAAGAACAACCAGAACGTTTACAATTTCATATACAACTCCTGTTTGTGCTAGATAATTGTTGCTGAGTGCAGTGGTCCGATTTTGACTCAAAGTGACTCTATATGCCAGCGTAGAACTACTCCAAAGGATAAGGCTTACCGGAACAGATTGACAGATTTTTCTTTTAATTCCACATAGTCATATAAGGGTTCAAAACATCAGTGTTTTGGTTAACAGCTAATTGTTTAATCACTCTAACACCAGGACTCCTCTGTACTGAGCAACAGGAATACATAATTCAAAAACCTATCCAGGGGCACTGGACCAATAGACATCATCATGATGGACAGAGAAGGATTGAGACTTTCAACGACCTCATCTTCCTTGGTTGAAGTCCAATACACTTGGTTCAGGAGATCAGGAGATGTATTTAATTGGAAAAGTCTGCGGTCAGGGACTTCTTTAAACTATTGAGGAGAAATTATGTCATTTTGAGGAAAAAGGTGCACCTGATTCATTCTATGGTCTTTTGAGTCACTTGCTATGTATCTGGAAGCTGGACAATGAGTAAGGATGACAGAAGAAGAATTGATGCCTTTGATCTGTAGTGTTGGAAAAGGGTGTTAAAGATCCCATGGACTGCCAAAAGAATAAACAGATATGTTTTGGAGAAGGTGCAGCCAGAGTGCTCCTTGGAGGTGAAGATCATGGAGTTTTGTTTCACATACACTGGGCACATCACAAAGCCAATTTTCATGAGGTCTGACAAGCCCCACATGCTCCCACGCCTATTTCTACTAAATACTAATCCTTCTCCTCTAGTGGGCACAATGTCTATTGCAATTGCTACACAGAACCATACAATTAGAGGGCTTTTTAAGAAAGTTAACAGGCTATGATTCAAGTTGACAATAGGATACAGTTTCCCAGTCAAGAGAGCTTCTAACATGTGCTCACAAGCACCTCAGCCTTGAGCCATGTAGCTATAGGCTAGTATTACAAAGCTATCTTAGTGGCTGACTCTGAGAAGGATGGGAATCCTGGAACACTTGATTGTGCTAATGTGAAACCTATACTTGGACCAGGAGGCTGTCATCAGAACAGAGCAGGGGAACACCGCAAATTCAAAATCGGTAAGGAGTACACCAGGGATTAGTCCTATCTCCATACCTTTTCAACCTGTATGCAGAGCAGATTATCCAGGAGGCTGGGCTTTATGAGGAGAAGTGTGGAGTCAGGATTGGTGGAAGATTTATCAACAATCTGCGTTATGAAGATGACACAACCCAGCTTGCTGAAAGTGAGGAGGACCTGAAGTGCTTGCTGCAGAGGGTCAAGGACTGAAGCCTTCAGTATGGACTGAGGCTCAATGTCAGGAAGACAAAGATTCTCACCACTGGGCCAATTGGCAGCATCAGGATGGATGGTGAAGAGATTGAGATTGTTCACAGCTTTAGTTTGCTTAGCTCCACAGTCAACACTCTTGGCACCAGCAGCCAGGAAATTAAAAGACGTATTACGATGGGAAAGTCTGCTGTTAGGGACCTCTCCAAAGTACTGGAGAGCAATGGTGTCTCTCTGGAGACCAAGGTGCGTCTGGTACAGGCCATGGTCTTTGCAATCACTTGTTATGCATCAGAGAGTTGGACAATGACTAGGGAGGATAGGAGGAGAATTGACACCTTTGAGCTGTGGTGCTGGAGAAGAGTATTGAATGTACCATGGACTGCCAAGAAAACAAACAAATCCATCTTGGAGAGGGTTAAACCGGGTTGCTCCTTGGAGGCAAGGATTCTGAGGCTCCGTCTAACATACTTTGGACATGTTGTGAGGAGTGACCTGTTCTTGAGAGGGTGGAGGGACGGCGCAGGAGGGGTAATCGGGGTGGGTGTGTCAGAGGCAGTGGATTGGCACAGGATAGAGCAGGGTTTAGGGCTGTTGTACATAGAGTCACTATGAGTTGCAAGTGACTCGAGGACACATAACAACAACAATCTTAATCCCACCTATTATGCCCTACTAGGGCATCTCCAGTTAGGGACATTTCCAAGTTGTTGAGGAGTAGTGATATCAGTTTGAAGACTAAGGTTCATCTGATTCAGGCCTTAGTCTTTCTAGTTATGGCATCTGAGACCTGGACAATGAATAAGGATGACAGAAAAAGAATTGACTCAAGGGACCTCTGGCGGCCTCGTGGCAAGAAGCCGCACTGCAATCCCAAAGGTATGTGGTTAGAATCCACCAGATGCTCTGCTGGAGAAGGAGGGGCAACTTCCTCCTGTACTAGTCAGATCCAATTTGACGGTACACACAAAAAAGTAATAAAAAAGAAATAAAAATAAAAAAGAATTGACACCTTTGAGTTGTGGTGTTGGAGAAGAACACTGAACCTCCCATGGATGGCCAAGAGAGAAAACAGTTATGTCTTGGAGAGGGTACAGCCAGAGTGCTCTTTGGAAGCAAGAATAATGAGGCTTCGCCTCATATACTTTGGACATGTTTCTAGAAGGGCTATTTCTTGGAGAGGGACATGATGCTGGGAAGGGTGGAGAGTCGGCAAAGGAGAGGAAGACCCTCAACCGGGTGGATTGACACTGTGTTCTCAGCTGCTTACTTGCTGATGTTGAGATCACCAAATGTCTGCTGTTGAATCCACTCAATTTAATAAGACTAGCCCACACCTTTGTAGTACAACTAACACACCTTGTTTGTATGACCCCCCCATGCATAATGCCAAAATCCAAGTGAATACCTAGAACACTAATCCCTTGACACCACCGCAGCACAGCTCCTTGTCATCAAGCAACAGCATCCGATTCACCATAGCACTAAGTTGTTGTTGTTGATTGTTCTAGGTAAGCCCTTTCTATAACTACGACATTTATCAAAGTTCATAAGAGTTTCCAGATGCATGTGGTTTAGGGAGTGGATGCCATTCCTGCTTCCACTTCCTGGATATTAGTCTGTCTTCTGCAACCCCACAGCAGCTTTTTCAGCCTCCCTTTTGCACACCAACGTATCATTATTATTTCCACTATGTTAAAAATCTTTCTAAGGATGATGGCTTCTGGGTCCTTCTGATACAGCCTCTCCCTTGCACTGTGGTCCATGGCCACATCGACCTGGACAAGTGTCAAGGTCTTCAAGCCACCAGGAAGTGGCACTGCCCCAACGTGACCAGAACTGGCTTGGTAAACAGTACAAAAAAAGCCCATTTGGACTGGAAAGCATGAGGCTGAGTGAACTAACTCTGTCCCATAAGGGCAAATACTGTATAAGACTATTACTGTAGAAATAGAAAACTAGTACAACATGTGTGAAGATCTAAGGGGGGATGGTAGGAGCAGAAGAGTGTGGGGGGTGGGGATAATCATGTTGTTTGTTGTTGTTGTTATGTGTCTTTGAGTCCCTGGTGAATCATAGCGACCCTATGTACAACAGCCCTAAACCCTGCTCTGTCCTGTGTCAATCGCACTGAATCTGACACACACACCCCGATTACCCCAGTCACCGAATCAATCCATCTCATAGAGGGCCTTCCCCTCCTGCGCTGTCCCTCCACCCTCCCAAGCATGATGTCCCTCTCCAAGGACCAGTCTCTCCTTACAACATGTCCAAAGTATGTTAGACAGAGCCTCAGAATCCTTGCCTCCAAGGAGTAGTCTGGTTTAACCCTCTCTAGGATGAATTTGTTTTCTTGGCAGTCCATGGTACATTCAATACTCTTCTCCAGCTCCATAGGGGCACACAATTTGACGGGTGGAGGGATGGGGGAGTTAAGGAAATGGGAAAGATCTGGGGTGAAAAACAATGTATATGAACTTTGTAAGTAAACCAATATAAAATAAATTTTTTAAAAAGAATCACAACAAGAGAGAACAGGTAGGGGCTGGGGAGCCCATTTGGGCACAGCTCTGAAGGCCCACCCCTTTGGAGGCGCTTCTCAGGCAAAAGCGTCTGTTTTGGGAAAAGTGGGTGCTGAGGAAAAACGCCTAATTCTGCTGTTAGTGTGTCGGAGTCCATGCCCAATGATGGCTGCTTGAATTCTATCGAAGATAACAAAGAAATTCTTGTTGCTGGATTTGGTCACAAAGGTCATGCTGTTGGTGACATTCCTGGGGTCTACTTTAAGGTTGTCAAAGTGACCAGCACATCTCTTTGCCCTTATACAAAGGCAAGAAGGAATGGCAAAGATCTTAAGTGTTGATGAAAATGCAATATTAATATATTTCCATTTGGCAAATCCTTTCTGGGGTTTTTCCTCCCCTCCCCTTCCTCTTCTTGTATTTTTCATCTTTCAGGAAAGAGCATAACCATGAGAAGTTACACCAAGGGTATTCTTTTTTTTTTAAGTTTCAATGAAAATTTACAGAGACTTTGGATTTCCATTCATTCATTGTTGCACTTTTCTTCCCTCCCAACCCTCCCCCTTAGTACACTACCCTCTTGGAAAAGTAAAAGAAAAATTCTTTCATTGTTTTACAATCCCTTCCTTCTGGACTCCTTCACTCTGGACTCTGGTCATGACAAAAATACCTCATCACATATCCCTTTTAAACAGTTTTCCCCCTCATATGTTTCAATGCAGTATACATTATTTATCCCCACCTTTCTCAGTCGCCCCCCAACCCCGAGGTCAGTCCTATTTTCCAACAGTGGCATCATGCAGTATTTGTCCTTTTGTGACTGAGATACTTCACTCAGCATAATGTCCTCCAGGGTCACCCATTTTAAATGATATTGCACGAGTTCCTTGTTTTTCAATACAGAGTAGTATTCCATTGTGTGAATATACCACAGCTTCTCTATCCATTTGTTTGTTGATGAGCGCTTAGGTTGTTTCCAACTCCTTGCTATTGTGAACAAAGCCGTGATAAACATGGGTGTGCAGGTATTCTTTTATTTTAGGGTGCTCAAAGCTATACATATTTTTTAATTGAGATTTTATTGTAAGCAGAGGGTATTTGTGTGTGTGAGAAAAATTTGTATTTAGAATTAGCCAGCTGGACTCAGTTTAGATGATCCCCAATTTTGTTGACAACATCCAAAGCATCATAGTCAGGAGCAAGTCTAACATAGGCCTTCTCTCCACCAGGCCTAAGCTAAGTGTTGGCCTTGGCTACATCAATGTCACAGAGCTTCTTTGCAGCTTGTTTAATTTGGTGCTTGTTGGCCTTGACATCCACAACGAACACAAGTGTGTTGTTATTTTCTATCTTCTTCATGGCTGACTCAGTGGTCAGGGGAAACTTGATGATGGCAAAGTGGTCAAGCTTATTTCTCCTGGGGGTGCACTTCTAGGGGTATTTGGGCTGCCTTTAGAGTCTCAGTGTCTTAGGCCACCAGAAGGTGGGTGACATGCCGATCTTCCTCTTTTTTTTTTCTACAAGCAAGATTCTACTGAAGATTATCCAAAAACGACTGGAACAGCACATCAGCAGAGAACTGCCAGAA
>NW_006400249.1:154004-163040 GCF_000299155.1 Elephantulus edwardii | reverse complement strand
GCAGATGCCCTTAAGGATGCCATCTTGGCCTTTAATACCTTTGCTTTGGCTTCAGTTTGGGGGGGCAGGGGCTTCTTTCTTTCGGCTCCATCTTCGTAGAAAGGGCATAAGCAGAGGGTATTTTTAAAACAGTACAATTAGTATGCCTCACATACCGCATGAAGACACATGATCAAAAAACGATGGGTGTACCTAACGTAGCCTGGTGGTCCAACGGGGCTGCCTGGACGATGCAGCCTTCAGTCACTGACCACACACAAGTGTGATCTTTATCAAGCAACACCGCATGCTGGGCTCTGTTATAGGTTCTGGGAGTTAGGCATGACCTACGGGGTGGATTTCATTTGACTCAGTCAAGTTCAGTGAAGTCAGACTGAGCTCATAAAAAGAAAAACATGGACAAGTTGAGATGTCAGCAGATGGTAATAACCTTGTGAAAAAGAATGCAAAGTCAGGGAATAGAAAATGAAGGGGAAGGTGTGGAAGGGCACAGCACAGGTTGAACAGTGACAGTTAAACCTGAAGAAAAGCAACTCTGTTGCTCCTGGGGCCAAAGTGCACGGGGATGGGCTTGCAAAGGCACAGGCATCTTACCCTGTTTGAAGAACAAGAGGAAAAAAGCGTATGCGTCTAAGCTGACTTTGGGGGATTCCCAGGAGTGAGTGACATATCTGAGTTGTGGGTGAGGGGCAGAAAGCGGAGGAGGGAGATGATGAATCGTTTCAAGGACATCATCTCAGTCAGGTGAAAGTCTGGTTTTCGTGCAGAAATTGGAAGTTTCATTGAGTGACAAAATAATGAGTTTGAAGCCAAAGCTGTGTTAGCTAAAGGTGGAAACACCTTGTGCTAGGGTTTAGGTAAAAGAAGTACCTGATAAAGGTAATGACGCTGATGAAGCCGCTGTTGTTAGGTGCTGTTGAGCACGTTAGGCCTCACTGCTGTGCACCATTCTGACCCAGAGCCGACCCAGAGCCACTTGCCAAAAGCAGTAAATTGCACATCTTTCTCCCTTTGTTATTTTTTATTGTGTTTTTTAATCTTTTTATAAATATTAATAAAAGTTTACAGAGACTTTGGATTTCCATTCATTCATTGTTGCACTTTTTTCCCTGCCCAACCTTCCCCACAGTTCCCTCTTCTCTTTGAAAAGTAAAAGAAAAATTCTTTCATTGTTATATAATCCCTCACCCTAAGTGCACTCTACTATGCAGTCTTCATTCTGGACTCCTGTCATGACAATAATACCTAATCATATATCCCTTTTAAACAGTTCTCTCCCTCATCTGTTTCAATGCAGTATACATAATTTATCCCATCTTTTTCAGTCTCCCCTCAACCCCGGTGTCAGTCCTGTTTTACAACAGTGGCACTGTGCAATATTTGTCCTTTTGTGACTGAGATATTTCACACAGCATAATGTCCTCCAGGGTCACCCATTTTGAATAATATTTCACGAGTTCCTTGTGTCTTAATACAGCGTAGTATTCCATTGTGTGATTATACCACAGCTTCCCTATCCATTCATTTGTTGATGGGCACTTAGGTTGTTTCCAACTCTTTGCTATTGTGAACAAAACTGTGATAAACATGGGTATTCATATATTTGCCTGGGTGGTGGCTATGGTTTCTTTGGGGGTCTTTCTCCCTTTGTATTGGCAACCCAAAGTTTTTAGTTGGGGATGTTTCCAAATTATTGAAGAGGAGTGATGTCAGTTTGAGGTGCACTAGGGTCCACCTGATTCAGGCAAGGGTCTTTTCAGTCATTTACTATGCATCCGAGAGCTGGACAGTGACTAAAGATGACAGAAAAAGTGGGGCTTTTGAACTGTGGTGTTGGAGAAGAGTGCTGAAGATCCCATAGACGGACAAAGAACAAACAGGCACATCTTGAAGAAGGTGCAGCCAGAGTGCTTCTTGGCGGCAAAGATGATGAAGAGTGGTCACATACTTTGGGCATGTCGCTAGGAGAGGGGAGGCTATTCCTTGGAGAAGGCTGTAGCTTGGGAAGGTAGAGGGACAGCAAACGAGAGGAAGATCCTCCACCAGCTGTACTGACACGGTGACTGCAGCAATGGACTTGAGAGTGTCAGAGTTTGTGAGGGTGATAGGACAGAGTTAAAACTGGTTGTTCACAGGGTCACTATGAGTCATACTTGACTTGATGGCACCCAATAACAAGAAGCCACCAAATCCTAGAAACTACAGACCTGAACCCTATCCTATCCTCATGGCCTCCGTCCCGCTCAAGGCCCCTGTTAGTCACTGTTTCAGTCCATGCAGTTGGTGAAGTGAGGTCTAGTATTTTTTCTGTCTCATTGGGAGACAAAGGAGTGAGTTTATAGAATTACCTCCACGCACTGCCATCCTGAGTTGTGGTTGTTGCTGTGTACCACAGAGTCAGATCCTTGCTGACCCTCCAGCGGGTTTTCAGAGGCCGTGAGTCACACGGGAGGAGATGGGTCCCTCCGATCATTCTCCCTCAGAGCAGCTTCTGGCTTCGCCTTGCGTCCCTTCGGGCTGGTAGTGCCACTCCTTCCCTACCACCCCCTCAGCAGAGTAAGCCATCGCTCCTGAGGACATTTGTCATAAGAGTTTACGGAACACTTGCTATTTTCCAGAGGATGTTAAAAGTATGCTCTGCACATTGTCCCCGACACCATCGTTCATGACCAATGAGCACATCCCAATCTACAATTGAGGAAACAAGTGCAAAGAAGTTGGGCAATTTTTGAAGTTATGTGATTATAATGTGGTAAAATCCAGGTTTTCTGATTCCAAACACCATTTCCCAGCCTACTACTGTATTCTGTGTGCAAAGGCACAGCTGTGCTCAGAGAAAGAGAGGATTACAGTGAGAAGCTAGACTAGACGGCAGGTAGCTTTTCCACTGAGTCCACAGGGAGTGCAACCCTCGGGCATTTACCCTAGAAGTTCCCTGCTGGGTCTCGAAAGCCTTTCCTCAACCTTTTAATAACATGTGTCTCTCTGAGGAGCATGCCACACTCACCACGCACAAGCTGCACAAAACCAGACTGTCAGTGAACTTGTGGAACAGGTGCCACGGCCCTCAAGTCTGTGTGACTCACTCCGTGGGTTAACGTGTACGGGAAGCCAAGCCATCTTCAGAACAATAATGTTGAACAAAGAATTAGAGAGGGAAACGGCCCTCACAGGCTCTGGCTGAGATACCGTGAAGCGCCTGTTTCTCAATGGAGATGGCTTTCTCATTAGAAGTGGAGACAGCTGAGGTCGGAAGGCTGCCAGCCCCCTGCATCCAGGCCACTCTGCAGTTGCCTTAGCTAATCTCAAAGTCCACTCCGAAATCCTCCCCTCTTCTGTGGACCACACCCACATTTGCATCTACACTCTAATTTTTTTTGTGAATCCAGGGTTGACCATCTCCACTTCCAGTAGCCAATTCTTTAGAAAACCCACTGTTATAATACAGGACTGACATGGAGGTGGGAGGAACTAAGAAAAGAGGAGATAGATAATCTACACAGCACTGAAATGGACGAGTGAGAGAACTGTATGAGAGGAAAATATAATCAGGTCTTATTGGCATGACAAGAGTCCAGAATAAGAGCTGCATAGTAAAGTGGTGGTGGCGGGGGCCTGTACAACAATGAAAGAACTTTTTTCCCCAAGAAAAAAGTGATTGTGGGGGACAGGGAGGAAAATGTGCAACAATGAACAATTGGAAACCCAAGTTCTTTATAAATTTGCATTAAAATCTCAATTTAAAAAAAAAAGTCAGTACAATTTAACAAAGGTTAAAATCTAATTTTAACTGCTTTGGCAACACTTGGATTCTTTAAAGTGCCTTTCCTTCTCTCTGCTCTGTTACTGTTGTTGTGTGAACCAACCCGTAGCTGACCCTCCAGTGGGTTTTCAGAGGCAGTTAATCACACAGGAGACTGTTCGTCCTTCTCCTGCGAAGCACCTGGGAACTTTAATCACACGCCTTTGAGACTGCAGTACAGTTTCTTAAGCAGTAGGCCATCAAAGAGCCCTCTCTGCTTCATTATTCAATTTTGTTCATCATTACTGTCTTGAAGATGGCTTGGCTTTCTGTGTAAATTAACCTAGAGGGTGACTCATGTAGGCCTTGAGGGCTGTGGTCTCTATTGTACAAAAAGTTTACTTTTTTTTTTGGATTTCCATTCATCCATTGTTGCACTTTTCTCCCTGCCCACACCTCCCCTGCACTTCGCTCTTCTCTTTGAAAAGTAAAAGAAAAATTCTTTCATTGTTTTACAATCCCTCCCCCCAAGTCCAGTCCACTATGCAGCCTTCATTCTGGACTCCTGTCATGACAATAACACCTAATCCTATATCCTTTTTAAACAGTTCTCCCTCTCATCTGTTTCAATGCAGTATACATCATTTATCCCATCTTTCTCAGTCTCTAAAACCAAGGGCTATAACTTCATTAAAGAGAAAGTTCACATTTTTAAAGCTAAATCCTCATCAGATGTTGTTATGTGCCATCGAGTAGCCTGCGACTCATAGCAACCCTATGCACAATAGCTCTAGACCCTGACCTATCCTGAGCCAGTCTCACCGTCTCTGACACGCCTTACCCCAACACTTCAGTCACTGTATCAGTCTATCTCATTCAGGTTCCTCTTATTTTGCGTTGTACCTCCACCCTTCCAAGCAAGAAGTCCTGGTCCTGAACTATGTGAGATGGAGCTTCAAAATCCTTGTCTTTAAGGAGCAGCGTGGTTTCACCCTCTCTTGGACATACCTGTTTGTTTTCTTGGCAGTCCATGGAATGTTCAACATTTCCCTCCAGCACCACAATTCAAAGGCATCAATTCTTCTTCTGTCATCCTTACTCATTGTTCAGCTCTCATCAGAGAGCGTGGGATTGCGAAGACCATGGCCACGATCAGGTGCGCCTTAGTCTCCAGTCTGACATTATTGCTCTGTAGCATTTTGGAGAAAGAGGTCCTTGAGAGAAGATTTTTCCCAATGCAATTCATCTTCTGATTTCCAGACTCCTGGTGCCAAGCCTGTTGATTGTGCAATTGAGCAGGTTGAAATTGTTAACAATCTCAATCTCCTCTCAACAATCTCAATCTTTCAACAGATGATGTCATACTTTAGGGGATACCTCACTGTAGCTACCATGATAGTGAAAGCAATTGGCATCCCTCCCTCTGTGCAGTCTGTGGAAGTAAGGCCGTAGGACAGCCTTCAGCCCACAAGCCATGTGCAGCATACCCTGAGGGCACAGAGGAGTCACCTGCACGTAGAGGACACACCAGGCCTGAGCACTGGAACATCTGCAAAGACTAGACCTCAGTCCATCACGGCTAAGACCTCACCCTCTGCCCGGAGCAGTTCAGTGCCACGTCTGTCCCACTTTGTTCTACTTAAGTATCTTGTCAAAAGATGTAAAGTAGCTTAAGTATCTTGTCAAGAATATCTTGAGTATCTTGTCAAGAGTCAAAAGGACTCTGAAAAGGATCCGTAAGACTGGACTGACCCATGCCTGCCCCTCCCGTGGGTCTTCAGAGGCGGTAATTCACACAGGAGGAGATTGTCTATCTTTCTCCTGCGGAGCAGCAGGTGGGATTCGAACAGCCTGCCTTTGGGTTGGCAGCACAATTCCTTACCGCTAGGCCACTAGAGTTCCCATGCATAAGATCATACATTGTAAGCAGTAAGTAATTGACTTATGAGGAAAACAACAAAATATGTTTTATCTCCTGATAATTACAAAGGTATTACTGAGAAAAAGAACAGATTGCCAAAATAAACAGATATGTCTTGGAGAAGGTACAGCCAGAGTGTTTTTTGGAGGCAAAGATGACAAAGCTTCCCCTCAGGCACTTTGGGCCTGTTGCTAGGAGAAGCTATTCCCTTGGAGAGTGACGCCATGATTGGAAAGGTGAGGGTGGGTGAGAGAGGAAGACCCTCAAACAGATGGGTTGACACAGGGGCTGCAGCAATGGGGCCACGTGTGTCAGAGAGGATGAGGATGGTGCAGAAGAGGACAGGGTTCAGACCTGTCATGCAGGGGCTCACTGTGAATTGTGCGCAACTTGATGGCATAACAAGAGCGACTGAGAATGAAACTGTGGATTCTGACTCCAACTCTTGGGCACCAATTGCTATGGGCTCTGTGGGGTTTTCAATGACTGTGAGTCAGTGATTGGAAGGAGATTGCCACGATTTCTTCTGGAGTCGCTAGAGGCAGATTTGAACCACCAACCTTTCTGATCATAGCTGGACCCCTAGTAGCTGAACTCATTTGGGCCATGCAGGGGATCCTTGCTTACAAGAAAGGGAGGATAAATGGTTGTGCCCACATATTCTTGTGTCCTATCAAGTTGGAGCTGACCCTGCAGCCGCTTTTCAGAGACAGTGGATAGCATGGGAGGATTGTTCATCTTTCTTTCATTTATTAAAGTTGAAATAATAATCAAGATGTACGACAATAAACAAGAGAAATTGGATATTTAAGTGGTTCCTGACTTGATTTTATAGAGAGCCTTTGGATTTCCATTCATTCGTTGCTGAACTTTTCTCCCTACCCACTTCTCCTCCCCCACAATTCACTCTTCTCTTTGTAAAGTTAAATTCTTTCATTGTCATACAATCCCTACCCCCAGGTCCACTCCACTATGCAGCCTTCGTTCTGGACTCCTCTCATGACAATAATGCCTAATCACATATCCCTTTTAAACAGTTTTCTCCCTCATCTGTTCCAACGCAGTATACATTATTTATCCCATCTTTCTCAGTCTCCCCCCAACCCCGATGTCAGTCCCTTTTTACAACAGTGGCACTATGCAGTATTTGTCCTTTTGTGACTGAGATATTTCACTCAGCATAATCTCCTCCAGAGTCACTCATTTTTAATAATATTTCACGAGTTCCTTGTTTTTCAATGCAGCGTAGTATTCCATTGTGTGAATATACCACAGGTTCTGTATCAATTCGTTTTTGATGGGCACTTAGGTTGTTTCCAACTCTTTGCTATTGTGAACAGAGCCACGATAAACATGGGTGTGCCACGTGACTGGATTTTTATGTTGTTGTTGCTGTTCCTAATTGCCATAGAGTCAGAACCATAGCTGACCCGCCAGCAGGGTTTCAGAGGCAGTAAATCGCACAGGAGGAGAGTGCCCATCTTTCTATCATGGAACAGCTGGTAGATTTGAACCACCTGCCTTTGGGTTGGCAGCACAACTCCTTACCGCTAGGCCTTCAGAGATCCCTTCGGTTTTGATAGGGGAAAGAGTAAAGATTTTCAGTTCTTTAAAAGTTGAACATCATTATCTGTGCTGCCAACCCAAAGACAAGTGGTTCTAATCCCCCAGGTGCTCCATGGGAGGAAGATGGGCAGTCTTCTTCGGTGTGATTTACAGCCTCTGATGACCTGCTGGAGGGTCCGCGCAGTCAGTTCCTACTTGACAGGACACAACAGCAATCTTTATGGAAGGACCTGGTCTGTGGTGAGTTCCATGGGAGAACGACGGACCGTTTCCTCCTGTTTAAATTTATAGCCTCTGAAGTCTGAGGAGTTTTTTAAATCTTTGTCTTTTCTCTCTGGGTCACTTTCAGTTGTCAGCCAACCGTGGCACCATACACATGCCCAGGGTTCTTCTTTTCTGTTTAACCAGCCAGGGTTAATATCTGATACAAGGAAGAATTTGCCACGGCTGCATAGTTACGAGTTTTCTGTACTTGATTTTGTTTTTAAAAACAAAGCTTATGAAAGTATTCCATTACCTGCCTGGTATTAAGGGCACTGTGGTGGCATAGTTCTTTGTGTGTTGAGCTGGCGGTTCAAATCCACCAGCTGCTTCGAAGGAGAAACATGGGCAATCTTCTCCTATGCAATCAACAGGCTCTGAAAACCTGTTGGAGGGTCAGCTATGTGTCTGTTCTGATTCCACGGCTGTCAGTTGAGTCGAGTTGATCTGGTATTGTGAGAATTTGCAAATTTAACAGGAATGTCGGCTTTTTTAACTGATAGGTGTTATGGAGCACTAATATCTGAGTCTTTTGATGGTCCTTCTGAAATGGAGAGAAAGTACATAAATAAGGCATGTGTCATGTTTCAGAAGGAGAATGAGGAGGCCTATGGAGAATGGCTAACCGGTGACTGCGCCCTTTCCTGGAGGGAAAAAGTTATTTACTCAATTAAAGGCTTTGGAAGGAAAACCTGTGCTTGTGAGCAGTGATATCAGTACAGCTGTGGGGACTGAAGGCTGCACCAGGTCACAGCCAGAGGGGTGACATTCGGGGAGAGGGATTCTAGAACAATGAAAGAATTTCTCTTTTCTTTTTCAAAGAGAGGAGGGAATGGCTGGGAAGATTGGGCAGGGAGAAAAGTACAACAATGAATGGAAATCCAAAGTCTCTGTAAAATTTCATTAAAATTAGTTAAAAAAATTAAAAAATAAGAATAAAAGAACTTGTCTACCTACAACCAGGAGAAGATAAAATAGATGAATGGGACCTTCTAAGAATCAAATCCCTATGCACATCCAAAAGCTTCTCCACCAGGGTAAAAAGGGAAGCCACAGACTAGGAAAAAGTATTTGGTAATGACATATCAGATAAGGGACTTATATCCAGAATTTATAAAATACTTGAGCACCACAACAAGATAAAGGTAAATAATCCAATTGAAAAATGGGCACAGGATATGAACAGACATATCACTGAAGAAGACATTCAGATGGCTAGCAAGCACATAAAGAAATGTCCAAAATCCCTAGCTCTAAGAGAGATGCAAGTCAAAACAACTATGAGATATCGTCTCACCCCAGGCAGAATAGCAAAATTTAACAGAACAACAAGCAACAAATGCTGGCGAGGTTGTGGAGAAACTGGAACCTTTATTCACTGTTGGTGGGAGTGTAAAATGATGCAACCACTGTGGAAGGCTGTATGACACTTTCTCAAAAAGTTGCAAATAGAGATACCATTTGACCCAGCAATTCCACTACTGGGAATATACCCCGAAGAGACCATAACTGTCACCCAAGCAGATATATGCACATCCATGTTTAT
>NW_006400249.1:149676-152599 GCF_000299155.1 Elephantulus edwardii | reverse complement strand
TCGACAGCACATAACAACTACAACAACAAAGCCCAGTTTACATATATTGATACACCTAGAAGGCTAAAACTCTGTTGATGTACTTTTTTGACCAGAGTACTCCTTAGAGACAAGGATAGGGAGATCTCATCTCACAGACATTGGACATGAGGCTCCGAGAGGCCAGTTCCTGGAGAGAGACATTGTATTTGGGAAAAGTGGAGGTCAGTGAAGGAAAAGACCTTCAACGAGACAGTCTGACACACTGACCGCAGCAATGGGTTTAAGGCTAACAGAGATAGGGAGTGTGATGCCGGACTGAACAAACTTTCATTCTGTACTGCAGAGGGTACCCAACAATAACAATGCTCTCCACTTCCGGTTGTCAGTGTCACCAGGTACAATAACATTTCGAGCCCCATGGTTTCATGGGCACATACTGCAAGTATACACTCTAGTTTTTGTTGTTGCCAGTGTTTGTATAGTTACTGATTTTGTTAGATGTGCTAGTCTTTTATTACAGTATTATGATCATTAGTATACATGAACCAGTGCCAAGAACTTCTTAGAAGGATAAAGTACTAATTAAGCAAAAGGATACAAAGGTTCTATACTCATACGCATTGCCCTGCATTTGCATCAGTTTCAAAACTGACCGTCCAGAAGATTGAAGGAGTATACTGAGTCATTATACCAAAAAGAATTGGCTGACACAGAAGAATTAAAAAAAACAAAACAAAACAAAACAAAACACATGATCAACAGACAATGGTGATAAAGGAGAAAGTGCAGGCTGCTCTGAAGGACTTGGGGAAAAAAACCCCTAGGAATTGATAGAATACCAATTGACATATTTCAACAAATAGATGCTGTCCTGGATGTGCTCACCAAGTTGTGTCAAGAAATCTGGAGGAGAACTACTTGGCCAACTGACTGGAAGAGATCCCTATTTATTCCCACTCCAAAAAAAGGAGACACGACAGAGTGTGGAAAATATTGAACAATATCACTAAAAAACTTGAGCAGTATATTGACAGAGAACTACCAGAAACACAGGCGGGGTTTAGAAGAGGTCATGGCTCTAGAGACATTATTGCCAATGTCAGATGGATCTTGGCAGAAAGCGGAGAGTAACAGAAGAATGTCTATCTGTGTTTCATTTAGTATGCAAATGCATGTGACTGTGTGGAACACGATAAATTGTGGCTAACATTGATGGAAACGGGAATCTCAGAACACTTGATCATGCTTATACAAAACCTATACTTGGATCAAGAAGCAGTCCTCAGAACAGAGCAAGGAAACACTGTGTGGTTCAAAATCAGGAAAGGAGTGCATCAGGGAGGCATCTTGTCCCCATACCTTTTCAATCTGTATGCAGAACAGATCATTCGGGAAGCAGGGCTTTATGAGGAGGAGTGTGGCATCAGGATTGGAGGAAGACTCATTAACAACCTATGACATGCAGATGACACAACCTTGCTTGCTAAAACTGAATAAGACCTAGAGCACTTGCTGCAAAAGGTCAAGACTGTAGTCTTCAATATGGATTGAAGCTCAACGTCGACAAGGCAAAGATTCTCACCACTTGGCCAACTGACAGCACCATAACAGATGGAGAAGAGATTGAGGTTGTTAGCAATTATAGCTTGCTCAGATCCACGATCAACACCAGCAGTCAGGAAATCAAAAGACAAATTGCATTGGGAAAAATCTGCTCTCGTGGACCTCTCCATAGTGCTGAAGAGCAACGATGTCAGTCTAGATACAAAGGTGTGCCTAATCCAAGCCATGGTCTTCTTAAGTACTTGTTAGTTGAACAATGACTAAGGATGACAGTAGTAGAATAGATGTCTTTGAGTTATGGTTCTGGAGAAGAATTTTGAACATACCATGGACTGCCAAGAAAACAAATAGGTCTGTCTTGGAGAGGGTGAAACCAAGCCTCTCCTTGGAGGCTAGGATTTTGAAGCTCTGCTTCACTTACTTTGGCCAGGAGAGATCAGTCCTTGGAGAAAGAAATCATTCTCAGAAGGGTGGGCATACAGCACAGGAGAGGAAGACCCTGAATGAGATGGATTGATACAGTAACTGAGGAAACAGAGTTTGGTGTGTCAGAATTAGTGAGACTGGCTCAAGACAGGGTAGAGTTCAGAGCTGCTGTAAGTAGGGTTGTTATAAATCGCAGGCAACTCAAAGGCTCTTAACAATAACATATTACGACAGGTTTGGAAGCAGGAGTGGTATCCACTTCCTAAATAATATGCCTCTGGAAACTATGAACTTTGATAAATGTTGATAATTGCAGAGGGGCTTCAGGTCTTTTGTTCATAGGATTGCTATGAGTCGTGCTCAACTCAAAGGTAATCAACAACAACAACAATCTTTGTCTTTGATATTAGGAAATTTGAACATGATACATCTTCATGGTTTCCCTTCAGAGTCTATCTTGGTTCTGTTTTCGTCATAGTGTGTATTTTCTCATTATACCTGGATTGTTTTCTTCTATTATGTTTCCACAGTTTTGTCATTGTTTCCCCCACTCCTCTTTCTGTTCTGGGATTTCAAACACGTAATTCTCATGATTACTTAATTTTCCTTCCTTCTTTTTTCCACCTTTTCCTCTAGAAGGTTAATGCTAAGTTTCTTGTCTTCTGTCCCACTGAGTCTGTGTTCCATTTCCCCACTTATGTTCTTTGGTCTCTCCTATGTGTCTGGTGGTCTAGCGGCAAAAAGCTGCATTGCAATCCCAAAGGTATGTGGTTCAAGGCCAACAGCAGCTCTGCAAGAGGAGGATGGGCAATCTCCTCCCCTGCAATTAACTGCCTCTGGAAACCCACCAGATGATCAGCTGTGGGTCGGTTCCGACTCTATGGTACACAACAATGATAGCTTCTGTAACATTGGTCTTATCATTACATTTTCATGATTTCTATGTTTTTTT
>NW_006400249.1:138750-149019 GCF_000299155.1 Elephantulus edwardii | reverse complement strand
AGCCTTCGTTCTGGACTCCTGTCGTGACAATAATACCCAGTCATATATCCCTTTTAAGCAGTTCTCTTCCTGCTCTGTTTCAATGCAGTCTACCTTCATAGCATTCTTATGAGTCATAGTTGTCTCAATGGTACCAGCTAACAACAACCACAACGTATACTCGTGGAAGTTGTAATAACGAATAAGGAAGACTGGGAGAGAATGAATGCTTTCAGTGATGGTATTGGCAAAGAATATAGAATATCCCATAGCCTGCCGGAAAGATGGACAAGTCTGTCCTGGAGGAAGCACAATGAGAATGTTCCTTAGAAGTGACTCTGGTGAGACTTGATCTCACCTACTTTGGACAGGTTATAGGGAGGGACAAGACCCGGGAGAAAGACGTGGTTCTTTGTCAAGGAGAAGATCAGAGAAAAAAGGAAGACTCTCGAGGAGAGAGACTGACACAGCAGCTGTGGGGACGGGCTCAGACAGGGAAGCGATCGTGGGACCGGCACGAGACAGGCTGGCACTGCCTTCTGTGCAACAGCGTCACTGTGCGTCAGAACCCACTCAGCTGCGCCTAATAGCAGCATTGTTTCTCTCTGTGGAAGCCACTGACCTGCACGATTTCTGTTCTATCAGCACTGGACAGCCAAGACGTGGTTCAACTACAGGTCAAAATAATGAGCCCATGAAGACTGTAGCCAGGAAAGCCAATGTGAAGTCAGACGTTTTAGAAGAACCCTACCTTCAACCCTTCATTGATAGAAGCAGTAGTTCAGAGAACTGCACATAAAATCTCTGAATCAGGAAATGTGGATTTAGACCTGGTATTGTTATGTACTGTTGAGTACAACCCATAGTGACAATATGAACAACAGATCTGAACTCTGTCCTATCTTGTGCCATCCTCACACCTCGTGATACACTAGAGCCCATTGCAGCAGTCATCACGTCGATCCACCTGGTCAAGGATCTTCCTCCTCTTCACCGTCCTCTCTTTCTGAGCATCATGTCCTTCTCAAAGGGATAGCCCTTCCTAGCAAAATGCTCAAAGTGTGTGAAGGGAAGCTTCATCATCTTTGCCTCCAAAGAGCACTCTGGCTGCACCCTCCTCAAGACATACCTGTTTGTTCTCTTGGCCGTCCATGGGATGTTCAGTGCTCTTCTCCAACACCACAGCTCAAAGGCTTCAATTCTTTTCTGTCATCCTTATTCATTGTCCAGCTCTCAGATGCATAGCAGATGATCCAAAAGACCATGGTCTGAATCAGATCTCAAATTGACATCATCACTCCTCCATAATTTGGGGAAGTCCCTGACTGCAGACTTTTCCAGTGCAACACATCACTTGATTTCCTGACTGCTGGTATCAAGGATGTTAATTGTGGATCCAAGTGAGATAAAGGAGTTGAAAGTTTCAATGTTTTCTCCTTCTACCACGATGCTGCCTATAGGCCCGTGGTAAAATCTTTCTTTTTGTGACATTAAGATTCAATCAATTCATATTGCATCAAATCCAGGTCTGGTTCCAAATCTTTGTACCTTTAAAAGGAGAAGTTTGGCAAGATAGTTTTTAGTTATATCTCAGGTAAGAATGCTGGCTTATAGTCATAACTCTTCTGAAGAGAAAGATATGGTAGTCAAGGTAACAAAGTTCGAGTTACTGAGATAAGAAGTTAGCAGGTCTGTGCTGACCTTTCACCTACTTTCTTGTCCTGCTCAGGGTAGCTTAACTACCAGCTGGATTTATAGGAGACAATATAAATTATATGGTCAATCCCATGGTCAAGAGGAGGGAAAAGACACTGCAGTATTTTAGGGAAAACTTCAAAGTCATAGAGCAAAGAATGTGGATACAGAAAAGAGTAAAGAATGGGACCATTAATTCAATATAGTCCTATTGATCAGGTGCAGAGTGGAGTGGAGCCGGCCACTTTGACACCGCTGGCATGGTCTTCAGCCATGACACTAGAGAAGGAAGCTCTGTGGAAACAGAGATACAAGAATGACAATGTTTCTAAATGTAAAGAGATGTGGCTACATCTTATCATTAGCTCTTAGATTCTCTCTCTCTTTGATTTCCTCCCACCCAGGTCTCAGATAAAGGGCAAGGGAGAGATCTCAAACCTGTCCTATCCTGTGCCTTCACCACACTTCCTGATACACTGGAGCCCATGCTGCAGTCACTATCAATCCGTTTAGGTAAAGGTTCTTCCTCTCGTTCACTGACCCTCTGTCTTTCCAAGCACGATGTCACTGTCCAAGGAACAACCTCTCCTACCAACAAGGCCAAAGCATGGGATATGGCTTTGCCTCCAAGGGTTATTCTGGCTGCACTTTCTCCAAGACTCATGTGTTTGTTCTTTTGACAGTCTATGGACTGTTTAGTACTCTTTTCCAACACCACAGCTCTTCAGTTATACAGACCGTGGACAGCCAAGAAAATACAAAGATCTGTCCTCGAGAGGGTGAAACCAAATTTCTCCTTGGAGGCTTGAATTTTGAAGTTCCATCTCATATACTTTTGGGCACCTACTATGGCCAGGAGGGATCGTCATTGGAGAAGGACATCATGCTTGGAAGGGTGGAAGGACAGCGCAGGAGAGGAAGACCCCGAATGAGATGGATGGATACAGTACCTGGTGCAGTGGGGGTTGGTAGGTCAGAGTCAGTGAGAGGGAAGAATTCAGAGCTATTGTACATAGGGTTGCTATGAGTCACAGGCAACTCAACAGCACATAATAACAACAACAACAACAACATACTTATTTATTGCTCAGCTCTTGGAGGCATAGAAAGTGATTGACAAGCCAATAATCTGGCTTTGTTTCCTCTCTGGCTGCGTGAGTGACAGCCACCATCATGAATGACACAGTGACTATCCGGACCAGGAAGTTCAGGACCAACCGACTACTGCGACAGAAACAAATGGTTACTGAAGCTCTTCACCTGAGAAGGCGACAGTTCCTAAGACAGACATTGGAGAAAAACCTAGCAAAAATGTGCAGGACCACACCAGATGTCATCTTTGTGTTTGGATTCAGAAACCGCATTGGTGGTGGCGAGACGGCGGGCTTTGACTTGATCTAGGACTCCTTGGATTATGTGAAGAAAAATGAACCCAAGCACAGACTTGCATGATGTGGCCTGTAGGAGAAGAAAAAGACATCAAGGAAACAGCACCAGGAACACAAGAACAGGATGAAGAAAGTCAGAGGGAACCACGAAGGCCACGCTGCAGCTGACAGGAAGTGAGCTGGAGATTGGAGAACAGAAGGAACAAACATCCTCCAGTGACCTGATCTGCGATGACGGTGCGGCTTTTTCACCAGAGGATTAATAAACAATATCCTTTAAAAAAAAGAAAAAGACAATAGCCTGAATCAGGGTCCCCTTAGTTACCAAACTGACGTCATTGCTCCTCAATAGCTTGGAGAGGTCCCTGAGAGCAGACTTTCCCAATACAATACATCTCCTGATTTCCTGACTGGTGATACCAAGGATATTGGTGGATCCAAGTAAGACAAAGTTGTTGACAGTTTTAATCTTTTCTCCATTTACCATCAGTCCAGATTTAAGAATCTTTGTCTTCTTGACAGAGGCAGTCCGTTTGAAGACTATATGCATTAATCTCCAGCAAGTGCTTCAAATCCACCTCAGTTTCACAAGCAAGGTGTGTCATCTGCATAAATAGGCTGTGAAGAGTCTTCTTCAATTTTGTGCCACATTCTTCTAAATAGAGTCCAGCTTCTTGAATAATTTTTTTCAGCATACAGATTGAATAGGTATATAGAGACGAGCAGTCCTGAATCACACCTTTCTTAATCTTATTCCCCGTACAGTATTCCCTTGTTCTGCTCAGACAACAGCTTCCTGGTCTAGGTATAGATTTCACATGAGCACAATTAAGTATTCTGGAAATCCCATTCTTCTCAATGTTAACCATAATTTGTTGTGATCCACACAGTCAAATGCCTTTGCATAGTCAATAAAACATAAATAAACATTCTTCTGGTATTCTTTGCTTTTAGCCAAGATCCATCTGACATCAGCAATGATATCCTTGTTGCCACAATATCTTCTAAACCCAACTTGAACTTCTGCCAGTTCTCTGTATAAGTACTGTTCTAGTAGTTTTTAAATGATCTTTAGCAGTATTTTGCTTTCATGAGATATATATGATATTGTTTGATAATTTACACATTCTGTTGGGTCATCTCTCTGGGAAGGGGAAAAAATATTAATCTCATCCCATCCATCAGCCAGGCAACTGTCCTCCAAATTTCCTGGCACAAACCGGTGGGCACATCCTGGGCTGCATCTGTTAGTTGAAGACGTCAAATGGTATCTCACTGATTCCTGAGGCCTTATTTTCTGACAATGCCTTTAGTGAAGCTTGAATTTCTTCCTTCGTTACCATTGGTTCTTGAGCATATGTTACTTCCTGAAATATTTCAGTGTCAGCCAATTCTTCCCCCCAGTCCCCGCCGAACAGATTTTCCTGAATCTGAACATATGACACAAGTTTCCAAGGTAGACAGAAATAAATATATCCCCACAGGTTTGTTGTTGTTGTTGTTAGGTGCCATCAAGTTGAGTATGACTCATAGTGACCCTATGAAGAAAAGATCTGGGACCTGTTCTAACCTGCACCTTCCTCACACTTCTTGACACACAAAAGCACATTGCAGCAGTCATCGTGTCAATCCACCTGGTTGAGGATCTGCCTCTCCTATGTACAAGAGCCCTAAACCCTGCTCTGTCTTGTGCCAACATCACTGTCTCCGACACACTTACCCCCATTACCCCAATCACTGAATCAATCCATCTCATCGAGGGTCTTCCTCCCCTGCACTGTCCCTCTACCCTCCCAAACATGATGTCCCTCTCCAAGGACTGGTCCTTCCTTACAACATGTCCAAAATATGTCAGACAAAGTTTCAGAATCCTTACCTACAAAGAGCAACCTGGTTTAACCCTCTCCAGGATGAATCAGTTTTGTTTTCTTAGCAGTCTATGGTACCCTCAATACTTTTTTCCAGCACCACAGCTCAAAGGCATCAATTCTCCTTCTACCTGCCCTAGTCATTGTCCAACTCTCTGATGCCTTACAATTTATTACAAAGACCATGCCTCTATCAGACGCACCTTAGTCTCCAGAGTGACACCATTGCTCTTCAGTACTTTGGAGAGGTTCCTAACAATCAAGCATTACATACATAATTTGCCACTGCAGAATCACCTCCAAATGTTACATAAAACTACATCTACACTTACTATTTGAAAAGAATGTATGATTAAGCATTATATGTATGAGAATCATCTGGAACAAGAGGTGCATTGTGAGATGGGCTAAGGGATGGGGGGAGGGAAGGGGGAATAAAATGTGCAACAATCAGTAATAAAAAAAGAATTGTTTATCTTTTGTTGTTGTTGATTGCCTTCGAGTGGAGCTCAACTCGTAGCAACCCCATGAACAAAAGGCCTAAAACCCCTCAACAACATTTATCAAAGTTCACAGAGTTTCTCTGAGGAAAACCTGAAGTGCTTGCTGCAGAATGTCAAGGACTGCAGCCTTCAATATGGATTGAAGCTCAATATCAAGAAGACAAAGATTCTCACCACTGGACCAATTGGCAGCATCAGGATGGATGATGAAGAGATTGAGATTGTTCACAGCTTTACTTTGCTTGGCTCCACAGTCAACATTCTTGGCACCAGCAGCCAGGAAATTAAGAGGTGTGTTATGATGGGAAAGTCTGCTGTTAGGGACCTCTCCACTACTGAAGAGCAATGGTGTCTCTCTGGAGACTGAGGTGCACTTGATACAGGCCCTGGTCTTTATAATCACTTGTTATGCGTCAAAGAGTTGGACAATGACTAGGGAAGATAGAAGGAGAATCGATGCTTTTGAGCTGTGGTGCTGGAGAAGAGTATTGAGTGTACCATGAACTGCTAAGAAAACAAACAGATTCATCCTGGAGAGGGTTAAACTGGGCTGCTCCTTGGAGGCAAGGATTCTGGAGCTTCATCTGACATACTTTGGACATGTTGTAAGGAGAGACTGGTCCTTGGAGAGGGACATCATGCTTGGGAGGGTGGAGGGATGGCACAAGAGGGGAAGACCCTCTATGAGGTGGATTGATTTGGTGACTGGGGTAGTCAGGGGGTGTGTGTCAGATTCAGTGCGATTAACACAGGACAGAGCAGGGTTTAGAGCTGTTGTACATAGGGTCGTTATGAGTCACCAGGGACTCGAAGGCACATAACAACGAGTTTCTGGAGGCATGTTTAGTGATGCGTAATACTCCATTGTATGAATGAATGTGCCATAGTTTCTTGAACAGTTTGTTGACATTTGAGTTGTTTCGAACACTTTTGTAAATAAAGCCTCAGTAAACATAAGTGTACATATATCAAAAAATAAATGAACAAAAAGCCTACCTCCACCTGAGCCCTTAAGGTGAGCAGTTTCACTCTTTGATGCCCATCCCTGGCATGCCTTTCTCCTAGGGAATGAGTTCCACAAAGTCCAGTCCTTGTAGCGTACTACACAGCACGTGAGTTGTATCATACAACAGCGTGATTAGCCTATGGTCAGTGTAGGTGGGTGACGAATTCTTGAACCTCCCAGTCATAAATCCACTTGACATTTTCAAACTTAAAGTCAAAGAAGACTAGAGGAAGTTTTACAGCCATACTGTACTGAGGTTTCTGGAAATTTTTCTCTGCATTCAGCAGCTTATCAACAATTTCTGGTTTCTCCATTTCCTGTCCAAAGGCACTGACTCCTCTGTCTATTCACCCACCCCAATGATAATTTGATGTCTGTCTACTTTCTGCTAACTGGGTCTTGCTTAATGGCTCATACAACTGCTCTTAAATGGTATTGTTTGTGTTTTCCTAACTTGCAAACCCCTGGTACTTCCAGCCCAGGTAGGCTTTCTTCGGAGCTCCGTGCCTTCAGCCGTGAACACTGAAGTCAATGCCCACTTACTTTGTACATTTCCTAATGAATTTTGTCTTTTGTTTGAGTTCTTCTTGTTGGCCTGTTCCTTCATTAAGTCTTTGTATTTCCTCCTCCAGTTCTTGCACCCCTTTAAGGAGTTGTTCAGTCTAATTTCTCTCTGTGTCCTTTTCAGCCATGATAATTATAGAGATCCAGCTGCCTTCTTCCTTGTCTTTTGCCACGCAGCTGGTCAATTCTTTTTGATACAATAATTCTGTATATTTCCTCTATCCTTTTTTTGATGCTTTCTGGGTCATTCAAAATTTTGTCCATAACATCTTGAAGTATTGCAACTTGAGGCTTGAGTGGGCTTCTTAGTTCTTTTTACTGGAAAAATGCTGAGAGATTTCTTCCCTTTTTATTTTCCAGTGCCAGCTTTTTGCAAATCCTGTTATAATACTTTGCTTTGCCTTCTGGAGTTGTCCTTTAGATCTTTGGTACAGCTCTTTCACTTCGGTATATCTTCCCTTTGTTCCGGTTTCTCAATGCTCTTGTGTCATTTTTAGAATCTCTTCTCACATGCATTTTGGTTTTTTCTTTCTCCACTGTCTTTGTAATGATCTTTTGCTGTTTCCATGGATGAAATCCTTGATATCATCCCACAATTCATTGGGTTTTTGATCCTTGGTGTCCAATGCTCCAAAACTCTTCTTAAGATGATTTTTAAATTCAGGTAGAGGGAAGCGTATAACATTTTCCTCGAATCTTTCTCCAATCAAAAAAAGAGCAGTGAAGTAAGCTAACTTGATGGTATGAAAGAACACATCAGACTAAAATATAAGAGTGTATTTTCTGTGTCCCAGCAACCTAATTGTCCTAAGTTACCTTTCCTCAGTGTGGTCCTTGTGAGCCAGGCTAGCATCCCAGCACAACCTCTACAACAGGCAGATGGATGTGTTTACTCTGGCCTTGTCTGATGCTGTTGCTGTTTCATCTACTAATGATCAACAGGAGGTTGTGGCTTTTGGGGGGACATTCTGATGTCCTCTATTTTATTGGTAATGTCCTCCAAAGTCACTATGTCACTTTTAGAGGGAGAAAGCTGCTCTCCACACACATTCCGAGGCACGATACATGCCCTTGTCTCCATAGCATAGCTGAACTCAGAGGCTCCCGTGTTGAAGATTATGAAGTAGAGCTGAGTTAGTGAGAATGTTGTTGTTGTTGTTAGGTTCCATTGAGTCAAGTACGACTGATAGTGACCTTATGAACAGCAGTTCTGAACCCTGTTCTATCCTGTGCCATTTTTACACTTCCTGACACAATCGAGCCCATTGTAATAGGCACTGTGTCAATCCACCTGGTTGATGGTCTTCCTCTCCTTTGCTGTCCCTCTCCAAGAAACAGCCCCTCCTAGCAACATGCCCAAAGTGTGTGAGGCAAAGCCTCACCGTCCTTACCTCCAAAGAGCACTCCGGTTACACCCCTCTAAGACATACTTGGTGAGAATAGCTATCAGAAAACAAACAAGGCACATATGGGGTTTTAAAAAAAATATTTGAAGTAATTTTTATTGGCTTCCTTACAGTTGTTCATATACATTGAATTTTATATAATTAATTACTATTGATATATATAATTTTATCCCTTCTTTTCAAGTCCCTGTAAAAAGAGAAGAAAAGGGGACAGGGTGGCACGGGGCCTTGAGTGTCTCTCTGAAAGGATCAGAAGGAGTGGAGATAGCATAGCCCCTCACTGTCCCAGGGCAGAAAGCAGATAAGGAGCGTGTAGCCCAGCGCCATGGTGTCTCTAGAGCTACAATACCAGCAAGAGGGTCATTTATTTTGTTGACTCAGAGACTTGACTCACAGTGTGGTACAAAGAGTGATGTAATACTATGGGAAAAGATTGAGGAGTGGGAAAGGCAAAGCATATTTCACAATATAGGTCCAGGTTTAGTCCAACAGTTCCAAGCCAGATTAACAGCAAAACACAATTTCTTAATTAGTAAAAGTCCTGGTTTCAATTCAGCAACACAAATTCAAAAAGCCTCTGGATTTCTCAATCATCCAGCAAGGTTTGTCTCCAAGCAGTAATAAGTCAGCTTCTTCTTCAGGAATCCAGCAAGAATAGCAGAACTTTTAACTGTGGTCACCATAAATGCAAGAAGCCTCAGGTCACACTTTGATACACTTTCTCCAAAGCAATGTCACAATCTCTCTAATACCATCACCAGGGTCTCGCTTTGGTCAGGCTTTCATCAGAAGCTTGTTCCAGTCTCTATCAAGTCTTGCTGCCCAGTGTGGGAAGCACACTTTCTCTTATCCTAGTCCTGCAGTTGTTGATGATTTGCGAGACCATGTGGGGCTAAGGTAATGGCTTAAAATAATGCCAACTTTAGATTAACACTTCAGCCCAGAATCTTTGTTTCATCACCTCCCACTCCATGTGCCCACTTAACTCTGCTATCTTAGTCATTTCTCCCCTTCTTCTTCTGCCCCCTTTCTCCACTTCTGTTTTTGAACATTTATACATATCTTGCTCAGTTATCCTATTTTCACAATAGTGGTCTTAAGGAGTATTTGTCCTTGTGTGAGTGTGTTATTTCACTCAACATAATGTTCTCTAGACTCTCCCATGTCATAGAGTACTTTACAAAATTGCTGTTCTTTAGTACTGTATAGTATTCCATTGTGTAAATGTATAATAACTTTTCAACCCTTTCATTTGTTGACTGGCAGTTGAGATGTCTTCGTTTTCTTGCTATAGCAAGTAGCACTGCTACAGACATTGGTGTATAAATGTCCATTTGTCTAAATTTTTGTATAAATATCTCAGTTGTCTTTTCCTAGAAGTGTAATAGCTGAGTCATGTGGGATTTCTATGTTCTGCTTTTTGAGGAAATGTCAAACAACCTTTTACAGTGATTGTACCATTTTACAATTGCTTTGAGTTCCATTCTCTCCATAGGCCAACATTTTTTGTTTGCTGTTTTATTAAACTTTGGTATTGCTGCTGAGATGAAGGTATATATGCTTTTAATGGTTATTCTCCCTTTAGATAAACCAGAAAGCAGTCTTCTCTGACTTCTGTTGTATCATGCTCTGTGCTTGACATTTAATCTTTATGATAACATTTTGAGTGAAAATTTATTATGGACTGCTAGGAAAACAAATAGATTCATCCTGGAAAGGGTTAAACCGGGTGACTCCTTGGAGGCAAGGATTCTGAGGCTCCGTCTAACATACTTTGGACATGTTGTAAGAAGAGACCGGTCCTTGGAGAAGGACATCATGCTGGGGAAGGTGGAGGGACAGCGCAGGAGGGGAAGGCCC
>NW_006400249.1:128350-138370 GCF_000299155.1 Elephantulus edwardii | reverse complement strand
CATTATATACATCCAGGTATATTTTCTCCAATTATGTAAAATCTGAGCATATTTATAACGTCTAATGAGTCTTCCCTATTTCTTGTTTTTAGTCAGTAATCAGTAATACAGAGAAATAGGCTACTTTTGAGATTTTATTTGGCTGAACTAGAAATGGTAAGTTTCTCCTTTTATTTCTGGAAAGTGACTTCAGGTCATTTACATGTGAGGAACTATTTCTAACATCAAACATTAATGTGTTTGCATTAAGCGACACACCCCATGTAAATAAACCTTGTTTCACCATATCTTTTCAAATAATTAGAGTCTTGGAACTGTACCCTGTGATTTACATGATATAAATAGGTGAAGTAAGATCTTATGCTACCAGTAAGACTTGCTTTGCCTGATTGGGCTATGTAAATACTTTTTATTTTATTTATTATTCTGATCAACTGAGTACAAATCCGTTTACTCTTACTCTCAGTATTTCCTTCTCAAAGCCTCTTGGTCTTTCTTCCACTTGAAGCACCCAAGAATTCAATCCAAAGCACTCAATCTTGCTTTTCCAAGCACTAGGAAGATAAAGAAGTCGCCCCCTACCCTGTCCCTGGCAGCACAGTTGTTGCTATTATGGGGTCTTCTTACTGAGTATTGGTCCTGGCCCTTTATTTAGCATCTACGTACTCCAGTATGCACCTAGCACCTTTCACGTTCCGGACGCGAATGCACCAGACCCCAGTTCTGTCTTCAGTATAAATACGGTAGGCCTGGCGGAATGTTGCTTTCATATAATGTGATGTCATGAAGTGTCATCAAGTCAACTATGACTCAAACTGACCCTATGAACAATAGATCTGATGTTCGCCCTACCCTTCGCCATCCTCCAGACCTTGCTCAGATCCATTGTGGCAGTCACTGTGCCAATCCCTCTCACTGGGGATCTTCCTCTCTTTTCCTGACTCCATGTCTGTCCCTACATGACATCTATCTCCAAGGACTGGTTCTTCCTGACAGTATTCCCAAAATAGATGAGATGAAGTTCCATCATCCTTGCCTGTGCATGGAGCACTCTGGTTACACTTCCTTCAAGACAGATGTGTTTGTTCTCTTGCCAGTCCATGGGATGTTCAGTACTCTTCTTCAATACCACAATTCAAAGATAGCTGTTCTTCTTCTGTCATCTTACTCATTGTCTAACTTTCAGATACATAGGAAGCCAATGAAAAGATCATAGCATAGATCAAGCACACTTTAGTCTTTAAACTTACAAGCTTACTCTTTAACACTTTGGAGAAATCGTTGATCAAATACTTCTCAATGCTACATGTCTTTTAATTCCTTGACTGTTGGTATCACTGGTGTCATTTCCACAAGTGAAGGAAAATGATGTAATTGACAATTTCTGTCTTTTCTCTATTATGATGTTGTCAATTGGTATAGCAATGAGGATTTTTGTTTTCTTTTTTCATTCATATGCATTGTGTTTTTTACAGTCATCCATATGTTATTTTTGTTGTGTACAGTCAAGTCAGAACTGACTTATAGCTGACCCTCCAGAGGGTTTTCAGATGCAGTTAATCTAACAGGAGGAGATTGCCCGTCTTTCTTCCACGAAGCAGCTGGTGGATTCAAACACTATGTTTTCTGGGTTGCAGCTCAGCTTCTTTCCACTAGGCCACCTGAGCTCCCTATCATTCATATCCATTTTATTTTATATAATTAATTACCACTGATTATGCCTATTATCACCCTATCTTTTCAAGTCTTTCCCATTGAATCTTTCCCATTCCTGTAGGCATTGTCACAATCCACCTCATAAAAAGTTCTTCTGCCCATCAACCTCTGCTATCCCAGTGATTTCCGCCCCCTTCCTTTTCCTTTCCTCTTCCCTTTTCGAACATTTATGCATGCCTTGTTCAGTTATCCTCTGATGTTCACAGTAATGGTCTTATCCAATATTTGTACTTATGTTATTTCACTCAGTGTAAAGCTGTCTAGACTTCCATGTCATACAGTATTTTACAAAATCATTGTGCCTTAGTGCTACATGGTATTCCATTGTGTGAATGTACCATAATTTCTCAATCCATGTGTTTATTGATGGGCATTTGGACAATTTGCATTTTCTTATTATTGTAAGTAACACTCCCATGACCTTGGATATACATATTTACATTTGTGTCTCAGTTCTAATTTCCTTGGGGTATAATCCTAGCAGTGGAATAGCTGGGTCACATGGAGTTTCTACATTCAGCTTGTTGCTGCTGTTGTTGTTGTTAGGTGCTGTCAAGTCAAGTACAACTCACTGCAACCCTGGGAATAACAGATCTCAACCCTCTTCTATTCTGTGCCGTCCTCATCTCTGACACACACACTTATGGTCATTGCTGCAGTCATTGATCAATCCACCTCATTGAGGATCATTCTCTCTTTTGTTGTCCCTCTACCTTTCCAAGCCTAGTGTCTTGTTTCTAAGGAACAGCCTTTCCAAGCAACATTCTGTTATGAGCAGTTTAAGTATAAAGGAATTATCAAAAGTTTGCTGTGAAACATATGAGTAGTTTAAGTAGAAGGAATATTATAAGCTTACTACGAAGTATATCATAAGCTTTATATGAAACATTTTGGTTTAAGTTTAAGAAACATGTTATGAATTGCTGTGAAAATATATATAAATTGAAGTGTACTAAAACGGTTTGATGTAAACATGCCCAAACAGGCCCCACTGACCAAAGCATATGTAAACTCCTGATAAGTGAATGTGTCTTATTACTGTTCATGTTGCTAAGGCAATGTAACTGGTATAGAAAAATGATCGGTCAAACCCATGTTGCATTGGAACTAATGTAATTGGCTAACCAACTTGTTTTAAAACTAATCTGGTTGGTAAAGCCCAAAGTTTGAATGTTGTTATTCTTATATTATTGGTTGACTATAATGTAACCCAAGGCTTGAATGTTATTGGTTGAATACAATGTAGCACCTCAAGCCCAAAAGTATATAAACTTTGGGAGTCTAACAGAAAACTGTGCTTTTGCCCAAGACACTGAGCTGAACACTGAAGACTCACAGGCTCTTTGCAGAGCTGAAGACCCTGGCCACACTGGTGGCTGTGAGATGCTGACCCTGGCCTTACTGGTGGCTGGGAGCTGCTGAACTGGCCGAGGACCCCAACTTCACCAGTGGCTATGAGAGAACCAGGAAGGAAACAAGTTAGGCTGCCAGGGGTGAGTGTTTCCCACTCTACTATGAATTATGTTTGTTATAAATTTTTGCAATGTAGATAAATTGCAATTGACTGTTTGATGCCTGCTATAAATTAATTGATTAATGATAAATTTATGAATTGCTATGTAAATACATTTCAATTGATTATTACTATGAATAAATGAATCGATAAACTGTAATTGGCTTAAGTGATATGTCTACGAGTAATTAATTAAGGGTCAAGGCTTGTGACGCATTCCCAAAATATATGAGGCAAAGTGGTGGGTTTTGTGTTTTTTTTTTCCACTTTTCCAAGACATATTTATTTGTTCTTTTGGCAGTCCATGAGATATGTAGCACTTATCTCCAATACCACAACTCAAAAGAATTTATTCTTCTCTTGTCATGCTTATTCATTGTCCAGCTCTCTGATGCATAGCAGATGATAGGAAAGATTGTGGCTTGAGTCAGGTGCACCTTAATCTTTCAATGATATCATTGCTCTTCAGGACCTTGGAGAGGTCCCATAGAGCAGACTTTCCCAATGCAACGTTGTTGTTGTTAGGTGCTGTCAGTCAAGTATGACTCGTAGTTACTCTATGAACAACAGACCTAAGCCCTGACCTATCTATCCACACCATCTTCACTCCTCCTGGCACATAACAGCCCATTGCAGCAGTCTCCATGTCATTCCACTTGGTTGAGGGTCTTCCTTTCTTGCACAGACTCTCCACCCTTCCAAGAATCATGTCCCTCCCCAGGAAATAGCTCCTCTTAGTAACATGACCAAAGTATGTAAGGCACAAACCTCATCATTCTTGCCTCCAAAAAGCACTCCATTTGCACCCTCTCCAAGACATATTTGCTTGTTCTTTTAGAAGTCTATGGGATGTTCAGTGCTTTTCTCCAACACCACAGCCCAAAGGCATCATCTTCATGACCTGAATCAGATGCACTTTAGTCCTCAAACTGACCCCATTACTTCTCAATAATTTGTAGAGGTCCTTACCTACAGATTTTCCCAATGTAATATGTCTCCATATAACCTGACTGCTGGTAGCAAGGGTGGATCCAAGTAAGATGAAATAATTGACAATTTCAATCTTTTCTCCATCTATCATGATGTTGCTTATCTGGTTACTAGTAGAAGTGTTATGATTTTAAAATCCTTACCTCTAAGGAGCACACTAGATGCACTTTTTATCAGCTCTTTGAGGAATTGCCAAATTGCCTTCCGTAGCTTTTGTACTCTTTTACAATCCCACCAGCAGTGCAAAGGAATTCCAGTCTTCACATTCTCTCCAACATTTATTACTTGCTGTGTTGTTAAACTTTGCTATGGTAGCTGAAGTGACATGGTACCTCATTGCCAGCACCATTTGTTAAAGAAGCATTGTTGTTTTATCTGCATGTCTTTGAATGATTTTGAGCAGTTCATGTGTTTGTTAACCATCCAAATGTCCTCCTTTGTGAAAGGTCTTTTCATGGGTTTTTTTGCTCATTTTGTGATGGCGTTATCAGTCTTTTGTTGTTGTTGTTTTAGTGGAAACCCTATATTATTCTGTGAACTTTAGTTATGAGATCCTTCTAGAATATGTCATTGTCAACTCTTTTTTCGCCAGTCTGATGGCTTTCTTTTTACTTTTTGGAGTCAGGTTTTTTATGCACACAGGAATTGGATTTTAAGAAGATTTCATTCATCAATTTTATCCTCTCCAGGTTGTATATTTTTGGCTATGCTTGTAAGATCAATTATGCAATAGGCTAGGGCTTCTAAACTTGTTTCCATATTTTTTTCTTTTATCCTCTGTATTGTTTTGAGTTTTACCACTAAGTCTCGGATCCACTTTGAGTTGGTTTTTGTGAATGGAGTGAGATGTGGATCCTGTTTCAGTTTTTTACAGCAAGATGTCCAGTTTTGCCAACACCATTTATTAAAAAGGCTGTAAATTCTCCATTTGTTGTTGTCATTGTTCTATACTGTTGAGTCAAACACAACCCATAATGATCCTATGAATAACATGTGGTCCTATCCTGTACCATTCTCACACTTCCTGACACACTAGAGCCTATTGTGGTAGTCACTGTGTCAATTTACCTGGTTGAAGGTCTTCCTCTTCTTCTTTGACCCTCCACATCTCCAAGCATGACATCCTTCTCCAAGGAATAGCCTCTCCTAGTATCATGTCCACAGTACATGAGGCGAAGCTTTATCAGTTTTGCCTGCAAGGAGCACTCTGGCTATACCCTTTCCGAGACATATTTATCTGTTCTTCTGGCAGTCTATGGGATGTTCAGGACTCTTCTCCAACATCACAGCTCAAAGGCATCACTTTTTCTTTTGTCATCCTTATTCACTGTCCAGCTCTCAGATGCATAGCAGATGATCAGAAAGACCATGGCCTGAGTCAGATGCACCTTAGTTCTCAAACTGACATCGTTGCTCCTCAATAATTTGGAGAGGTCTCTGACTTCACTTTTGCAGTGCCATACATCTCCGAATTTCCTGACTGCTGGTGTTGATTGTGGATTCAAGTAAGATGAAACCATTAACCGTTAACTTCAATCTTCTTACCTTGTATCATTCGTTGTGTTACCTATTGGTCCAGTGGTAAGAATCTTTGTCCTCTTGACATTGAGGTGCAGTCCATACTGAAGGCTGTAGTCGTTGATCTTCTGTAGCAAGTGCTTCCAGTCCTTGCTTTCAGCAAAGTGTGCCATCTGCATAACACAGGTTATTGCTGAATCTTCCTCCAATCCTGATACCACTTTCTTCCTCATAGATCCCAGCTTCTTTAAAAATGTGACCAGTATACAGTAACAGCGATTGCATAGAGAGAGCTACGTTGGCCCGGTGGACAGAAAGTTATGCTACCAAGCCGAAGGTGGGTGATTTTAATCTGCGGCCCTCAGACAGGCTTCAAATTGATTTCCTGTCAAACATTCTTCTAGGTGGTATAGCACTGGTCTGTGCATTGCTGTACAGAGGTAACTCATGGTTGCTGTGATGCTGAAGACTGGGGCACTGATGTGCCAAACGTGGTAAAGGTTACCCATGGTGGACAGTGTTGGCTGGAGCTTCCCGACTAAAACAAGCCTGGAAGCAGGAGCAGCATCCACTTCCGAAATGGCTTGCCTCTAGAAACTCTATGTACAAACAGTGCTCAGGCCTTTAGTTCATAGGGTTGCTATGAGTCATCTACGACTTGATGGTACCTAACCACAACAAACAAAATACAGGTTGAATAGTTATGGAGAGAGAACACAACCCTGATGCACTCATTCTTTATCTTAAACCATGTAGTGTTCGATTTACACAATAGCCTCATCGCCTAGGTTTGCATAAGCACAGTCAGGTGTTTTGGGATTCCTATTCTTCTCATCGTTAGCCATAACTTGTTATGATCCACACAACCAAATGCCTTTGCATAGTCAATAAAGCATAAATTGACATTCTTCTAGTATTCTTTACCTTCAGCCAAGATCCATCTGACAACAGCAATGGCATCCCTCGTGCCATGGCCTCTTCTAAATACTGCCTGAACTTCTGGCAGTTCCCTATCTATATATTGTTCTAGCTATTTTTGAGTGGCCTTAGAAGTATTTTGCTTGCATGTGATACTAATGATAGTGTTTGATAGTTTTCACATTCTGTTGGATCACCTTTCTTGGAATGGGAACAAATATGAATCTTGTCCAATCAGTTGGTCAAACAGCTGTCCTCCAAATTTCCTTGCAAAGGCTGGTGAGCATATTTAGGGCTGCATCTGTTAGTTGAACATGTTAATGGGCATCCTTTTTAATCCTGGGACCTTATTTTTTCCCCAACACCTTTAGCACAGCTTCAACTTCTCTATTTAGTGAGTTGTATTTCCTTGTCAAGTATCAGATTACCATAGGTAAATGGGTTGACTTCTGGGTTCTTTATTCCATTCCATTGGTGTATGTTTCTGTTGTTTGACCAATCCACATGCTGTCTTGATTACTATAAAACTATGTAATAAGTTTTGATATCAGGTATGATATGGCTTCTACTTCATTTTTGTTTTTCCAAGAGTTTTGTTCATTCTGGGTCAGGTTCCAAAAGAAACTGGTATTGCCTTATCTGTTTCCTTTGAAAATGAATTTAGTATCTGTATTGGATAGCACTGAACCTATAGATTGCTTATGTTAGAATTGTCATTTGCACAACGTTGAATCTTTCAATCCATGATCAGGGAATACTTCTTTTTTTCATTTAGTTAGGCTTTTCGTTAGTACTGTTCTCTCATTTTACTTTTTTTTGTTGAGTCATTATTGCACAGTTTCTTCTCCCAGCCTCCTGCCCCAGGACACCTTGCAAACACACCTGTTGTTCCAGATTGTTTTCATTCATGTAATGCCTAATCATATAGTCCTTTCAGATATTTCTTCCCTTCATGTGTTATATTGCAGTGTTCATTATCTAACCATTCTATTCCTATTCTCCCCCTCACCCCCCAAATCTGTCCTATTTTATAACAGTGCTGTTATGAAATATTTGTTCTTTGTGACTGAGATATTTCACTCAGCATGTCTTCCAGACTTCCCCATAGTGTACAATGTTTAACATTGTAGGTTGTTTTTCAATGCTGTGTAATATTCCATCGTGTGAATGTACCATAGTTTTTCTGTCCATTCATTTGTTGATGAACACTTGAGTTTCTTCCATCTCTTTGCTGGTGTGAATGATGCAGTAATAAACATGGGTGTGCATACATCTATTTGAGTGGCAGCTCTAGTTTCTTTAGGGTATATTCCCAGCAGTGGAATTGCTACATCAAAAGGCATTCCTATTTACAACTTTCTGAGAAAGTGCCACACCACCTTCCGTAGTAGTTGCAACATTTTACACTCCCACCAGCAATGAATAAAGGTTCCAGTTTGCTGTCCTATTGAAATTTGCTATTGTTTCTGGGGTGAGATGACATCTCACAGTTGTTTTGATTTGCATCTCTCTTATAGTTAGGGATTTTGAACATTTCTTCATGTGCTTGCTTGCCATCTGAATATTTTCTTTGGTAAAGTTTCTATACCTATCTAGTGCCCATTTTGTGACTGGGTTGTTTACCTTTTTCTTGGTGAGGTATTGGATTATTCTATAAATTGTAGATGTGAGTCCCTTCTCAGATATGTCATTGCAAAATATTTTTCTCAGTCTGTGGTTTTCTTTTTTACCCTGTCGGAAAAGATTTTTATGTGCATAGGGATTTGACTCTTAGGATATGTCATGAATCTATTTTATTCTCTCCTAGTTGTAGGTTTTTCATTATGCTTGGAAGACAGTTCATGCTATGGGTTAAGACTTCTAGAGTATTTCCTAGTTTTTCCTCTTTTGAGTTTTATAGTCTTTAGCCTTACTTTCTAGGTCCCTGATCCACCTTGAGTTGGTTTTTGTGTGTGGTGTAGGGTATGGGTCTTGTTTAAGTTTTCTGCAGATGGTTTTCCAATTTTGCCAAAACCATTTGTTAAAAAGCCTGTCATTTCTCCACTTAACTGACTTATATCCTTTTAAAAAACTCAGTTGACCTGAAAACAAAAATGAAGTGGGAGGAATTGTACTGCCTGACCTCAAAACCTACTTCACAGCAATAGTAATGAAAACAGCATAATGCTAGTACAATGACAGGCACATAGACCAATAGAACAGTATTCAGAACCCAGAAATGGACCCAGCTATTGACTATCGATTGATATTTGACAAAGAAATAAAACCTATCAAATGGGGAAATGACAGCCTCTTCAACAAGTAGTTCTGGCAAAACTGGACTGCTACCTGCAGAAAGCTGAAACAGAATCCACATTTCACACCATACACAAAAATCAACTCAAAGTGGATCAAGGATGTGGGAAAAGCCCAAAACCATAAAGTTAATAAGAGACAAACTGGGATCAAGCTTACAAGGCCTTGTCTAAATAGTCTATTATAAAGAGACTGCAAAATACAGCAAAAAAATGCACAATCTGAAGAGGATAAAAGTGATGAATGACACCTCCTAAAGATTAAATCTCTGTGCTCATAAAAAACTTTTTTTCAACAGGGTGAAAAGAAAACCTACTGACTGGGAACAAATATTTGGCAATACCATTTCAGACAAAGGTCTCATAATTAAAGTTTACAGAATACTCTTGGACCTCCCGAAGAAAAAGACTGATAATCTAATTACAATATGGGCAAAAGATATGGAAAGACTTTTTCACAGAGGAGGACATCTGGCTGGCCAACTGGCACATGAAGAAATGCTCCAAATCACTGGCAGTAAGAGAGACGCAAATCAAAACCACAATGAGGTACCTTCTTACCCCAGAAGCAGTGGCAAAGTAAGTAAGAAATATTGGAAAGTATGTTGTGAGATAAGAACTCATACATTGTTGGTGGGATTGTAAAATGGTACAACCACTCTGGAAGGTAGTTTGGTGCTTCTTCCAAAAGCTGAACGTAGAAGTTCCTTAAGACCCAGGTATTCCACTACTTGGAATATAACCTGAGAATAAGAGAACTGAGGCACAAACAGAAACTTGTACACCAATGTTCATAGCAACATTATTCACCATAGCAAAAACATGGAAACTGCGCAAATGTCCAACCAAAATCAAAGAGATTGAGAAATTATGGTGCATTCACGCAATGGAACGCTGTGCATCATCCACAAACAATTATTTGGTAAATTACTACCTAATACATTTTTAAGAGACATAAATGCAGGCTATACACATGGATTTCACCTGATGATATGCATAGGAATCAGATTGATTACATCTGTGGAAGGAACCGCTGGAGAAGCTCAATATCAGCTGTGAAAACTAGGCCAG